>NC_139580.1:31924637-32089637 GCF_946808225.1 Silurus aristotelis
ATTATTTTAATTACCATTATTATTATTATTAATATTATGATTATGATTATTATGATTATGATTATTATGATTATGATTATTATTATAGAGAAACAAATCCCACATAAAAGCTGAAACAGGTGGAAAGGTGATCAGGAGCATCAGTACCGGAGTGAAGAGGAGAAAAGCGATGTTCATCATTTATTGTCTAATCCTGATTATTAACATCAAATTCATGTTTTATTAATTTAATTAAAAATAAATGAATAAATGAGCAATACATTTCCAGAAATGTTGCAGTGAGCAGAAATGGACATTTCGGCTAATAGTGTAGGAGAACATCATCATTAGAATATCTTGAATACGTGGCTGAAACAAACACAAACAGAGGAAACGAAGTTCAGAAACGTCTCTGTAGCAGCAATGTTCAGGCTACTTGGTAAGTTTCCAGTGAATCCTGTTTTAGAGCATCATCTCACATTATTTCTGGATTCTTCTGTTTTTCACTCATGTTCTTTATCTCAATCAGGGCGACTTCGCCAACATGGCCTTAAGGAGAACGTGGCAGAGTTCAGGGGACAAAAAGGTATCACTAAAGGATCAATTAAACACGTCCTTAATCAATCTTTATCTTTATTCTCTGATTTTTAGTTCTCTAGCAACAGGAAAGTGCTTCAGCAAGTCCTTATTTTATGATGGATTTTGTGTGCAGATTTGCTGTGGGAGGTGCAGCTCGCAGTGGTTTATGCCACTCATGATCTGGCACCCAGCAGCCCCAAAGTCGCTCTGAACGCTTTAGAATCGTGGAAGAAAGACCTCACAAAGCCCGTTCCTCCAGCCGTCCCCAAGTGCCTGAAGCAGATCAGCCTTCTTTTTTCTCACCTAAAGACCAAAAAAATTATTACAATAAATAATGTTTAATAGATTTTTTATTTTTTTTATTATTGTACATAAATAGCACAGTGTTATTGATTGTCTCTTTACTGTTTCGGGTCGTGCGTTTCACACCCAATCATCTGCCTTCAGTCCCAATCATCCTCTTAAGAACATCAATATGATGCCACAGCTGTAGAAACCATCATTATTATACAGCATATAATACATGCAGTATAACAGAGCACATACAGATTCTTGTGCATTTTCCCTGCATTACAGTTTTCCTGCTGTTTTGAAATGAAGTCAAATTGTGTGTTTTTGTACAGATTCTACAAAGAAAATGCAAAAGTGTAAATGGCTCAAAAAAAACTGAACTGTTGTGATCTGTTTGGGTTGACCTTTATATAATGTCCTTTATACTGATAAAACCTTCATAATGAGCGTGTTAATAAACACGTTAACCCAAATTCATTTTAACAGCACTAATATTATTAATGCACAATTAATGCAGCACGCATTTCTTCATTTTTATTAAAAATTAAAAACTTTTAACGCAACACATTTATTCACAACGTCCTTTCCTTTACTCGGATATTGTTATATTTTTATCATGCCCCAACAAACACTTAAATCTTGGAGAGGTTTTCCATATGAACTACGATTCCCATGGGGTCTTTTCTGATCAGGGAAGAATCACACAGCACACAGAATGATGCATATGTTCTTATTCAGTTTAATGCAGATAACAGACAAGTATATATTCAGTATATATTCACACTGGAAAAAACCTGACCTAAAACTGTTCCTGATTGGGTAAGAAGACATAGTAACCAGAGATATGTGAGCCCTCACAAAGACATTCCATGTGCCTTACATACCCACATCGTAAAGATCCTATAGACACTGAACAGACAACATAAGAATGTGTTTAGAGAACCAGTGTGAGGCTCATCTTAATACTAACAGATATATAAATACAAAATAAATAAAATTATCACTAAACATTTGTTTTATTGATGCATTAATTCTTAAATCAAGGACCAGAATCCGCCAATTAAAAGCATCCGTGAGGAAACAGCAAAAGTTCTGATTGGTATCATGATAATTCACGTACAGGGGAAGCTTGTATTGTGAGTAACATGATTTATAAATACTTTACAGGAGGAGCAAAACCTTTTTTTATTTAATGCATTACGAGCAATAACAATAATAATGCATTGTGAACATCGAGCATCGCGCTAATAACATAACATGCAAACGGCTCACGCTCAAATACTCAGCTTTCCTTTTCCCAAAAGTCTTGGGGATCATCAAGATGTTTTCTGGCAAAAAGTGAGACGAGCCTTTACGGTCATTTTGCTTAGCAGTTTTCGTCTTGGAAAAAAAAAACATTTTTGCCAGGTCTCTTTCTCATGGTGGAGTCATGAACACTGACCTTAACTGAGGCATGTAAGGGCTGCAGTTCTTTGGATGTTGTTGTGGGGTCTTTTGTGAACTCTTGGATGAGTGGTCGCTGTGCTCTTGGGGTAATTTTGGTCAGCTGGCCACTCCTGGGAAGATTCTTCACTGTTCCATGCTTTTGCCATGTGTGAATAATTTCTCTCACTGTGGTTCGCTGGAGTCCCAAAGCTTTAGAAGTGGCTTTATAACCTTTTCCACACTGATAGATATCAATTACGTTCTCATTTGTTTCTGAATGTATTTGGATCTTGGCATGATGTCTCACTTTTGAGGAGCTTTTGGTCGACTTCACTTTGTCAGGCAGGTCCTATTTAAGAGATTTCTTGATTGCTAACAGGTGTGGCAGTAATCAGGCCTGTGTGTGGCGAGAGAAATATTTCACACAGGGTCATGTTGTTTTGGGTTTTGTTTTCCCTAAATAATAAAAAAATATTTAAAAGAAATATTTAAAATCTGCATGTTGTGTTCATTTGTGTATCGTTTACTGATATTTAAATTAGTTTGATGATCTGAAACATTAAAGTGTGACAAACATGCAAACAAATAAGAAATCATGAAGGGGCAAACACTTTTTCACACCACTATATATATATATATATATATGATAGGAGGATGAGGAGAAACTAAATCTGAAGCTACCAACAGGCCAACAGCAACACTGAAGGAACTACAGGAATGTCTGGCAGGTGCTGCTCACACCGTACATGTGACTACTGTATACTGTATTCTGTACAAGTCTGGGCTGTGGGGTAGGGGGCAAGAAGGAAGCCATTCTTTTACAAAGAACAATATGCAAGACTGTCTGTCTTCTTCTTCCTTTTCTTCTTCTTCTTTCAGCTGCTTCTATTAGTGGTCACCACAGTGGATCATCTTTCAAACCAACCACCTGCATGTCTTCTCTCACCACATCCATAAACCTTCACCTTAGCCTTTCTTTTTTCCTCCTCAGCCTTCTCCAATATAGCCCATGCTTCTACCGACATACATGACACACACACACACACACACACACACACACACACACACCAATATCTCAAAAACGTTGAAAAAGGTGAATGAGAGAGATCTTAAAGTGACCTACCTAGTAGCTCAACTCGTAGCCTAATAAAAAAAGCCCCACACTGTGGCAGAGACATTAATGCCCCCCGCCTGCAAAGCCGCTGTCAACAAGATGCTCGATGCAAGATGACGCAGTTAAAGAAATAGCTAAAGTTCCTCTCAGATTACACAAATACCAGACATATTAATGACACTGAAAACAGAGAGACACTGAGAGCTGCTGAGCAAAAGCTTTGTAAGTGTGTGTTGAGTACATGTGTATTATCTACTCTCTCTCTCTCTCTCTCTCTCTCTCTCTCTCTCTCTCTCTCTCTCTCTCTCTCTACTCTCTCTCTACTCTCTCTCGCTCTCTCTCTCTACTCTCTCTCTCTTTCTCTCTCTCTCTCTCTCTCTCTCTCTCTCTCTCTTTCACTCTCTCTCTCTCTCTCTCTCTCTCTCTCTCTCTCTCTTTCTCGCTCTCTCTCTCTCTCTCTCTCTCTCTCTCTCTCTCTCTCTCGCGCGCTCTCTCTCTCTCGCTCTCTCTCTCTCGCTCTCTCTCTCTCTCTCTCTCTCTCTCTCTCTCTCTCTCTCTCTCTCAGGATACCCAGAAGGACAAATAAAATTGGAGATTCTTCCCAGAATAAACAGAATTGATGTTGATGCCATCAGACACAATAATATTATTGGGCCTCCGCAGAATTCAAACCGAAGTAAGTTTCTCTTAAAAGCGGATGCTGTTACAGAACCACTGTGAACGAGTGTGTGAACGAGTGTGTAAAGGACTGTGTGAGCGAGTGTGTGAGCGAGTTTGTGAACGAGTGTGTGAGCGAGTGTGTGAACGAGTGTGTGAGCGAGTGTGTGAACGAGTGTGTGAGCGAGTGTGTGAGCGAGTGTGTGAACGAGTGTGTGAACGAGTGTGTGAACGAGTGTGTAAACGACTGTGTGAGCGAGTGTGTGAGCGAGTGTGTGAACGAGTGTGTGAGCGAGTGTGTGAACGAGTGTGTGAGCGAGTGTGTGAACGAGTGTGTGAGCGAGTGTGTGAGCGAGTGTGTGAGCGAGTTTGTGAACGAGTGTGTGAGCGAGTGTGTGAACGAGTGTGTGAGCGACTGTGTGAGCGAGTGTGTGAGCGAGTGTGTGAACGAGTGTGTGAGCGAGTGTGTGAACGAGTGTGTGAGCGAGTGTGTGAGCGAGTGTGTGAGCGAGTTTGTGAGCGAGTGTGTGAGCGAGTGTGTGAACGAGTGTGTGAGCGAGTGTGTGAACGACTGTGTGAGCGAGTGTGTGAACGAGTGTGTGAGCGAGTGTGTGAACGAGTGTGTGAGCGAGTGTGTGAACGAGTGTGTAAACGACTGTGTGAGCGAGTGTGTGAGCGAGTTTGTGAACGAGTGTGTGAACGAGTGTGTGAGCGAGTGTGTGAACGACTGTGTGAGCGAGTGTGTGAACGACTGTGTGAACGAGTGTGTGAGCGAGTGTGTGAACGAGTGTGTGAGCGAGTGTGTGAACGACTGTGTGAGCGAGTGTGTGAACGAGTGTGTGAGCGAGTTTGTGAACGAGTGTGTGAGCGAGTGTGTGAACGAGTGTGTAAACGACTGTGTGAGCGAGTGTGTGAGCGAGTTTGTGAACGAGTGTGTGAACGAGTGTGTGAGCGAGTGTGTGAACGACTGTGTGAGCGAGTGTGTGAACGACTGTGTGAACGAGTGTGTGAGCGAGTGTGTGAGCGAGTGTGTGAACGAGTGTGTGAACGAGTGTGTAAACGAGTGTGTGAGTGAGTTTGTGAACGAGTGTGTGAGCGAGTGTGTGAACGAGTGTGTGAACGAGTGTGTAAACGACTGTGTGAGCGAGTGTGTGAGCGAGTTTGTGAACGAGTGTGTGAGCGAGTGTGTGAGCGAGTTTGTGAACGAGTGTGTGAGCGAGTGTGTGAACGAGTGTGTGAACGAGTGTGTGAGCGAGTGTGTGAGCGAGTTTGTGAACGAGTATGTGAGTGAGTGTGTTAGATCTCTTTCAGCTAATGAACATGTAATGGTGTATCATTTCATCACGTGTAAATTTGTACGTTTGATTCTTTCGTGTGAAATGCTGCTTTTGTCTAAGTTACAGATGTTACATGTTTGTTTCACATGAAAATACAGTGAGCTGATATGTGAATAATGATGTGGCTGCATTCTGAACACTTGGTGCTTCTTGTTCCTGCTGTTAAAATGTGTGACGTATTTCTTGTTGTTTTTTAGATTCTTTATATGAGGTGTTTGGTTCAACCACCTCCAAACCTTCACCATCGCCTAAAGATGAAATAACACAAAATTATTTCTCACATTTTTTAATCAGATTTTAAAACAATACCAAGAACACACATAAAAAAATAAATAAATAAACCCTGTGTCTCTGTTTGTATTACTCCCCATTCTACTGGACCCACTGCATGGAGTTTACTCCATGGAAAAGTTATTGTGAAACAGCGCCTCACAGTGGCGAAGAGAAAAGTTGATTCTAAAAAAAACAGAGCCTTTCAAAACCGATGGGATTCTGAGTAGATGTTTACTGACACTGGCGGTATATACTGTGGATAACGAGGATTTTGTGCTCAACAAGACATGCACAACATGAAATAAAAATTTGTTTACAGTGTTCTAGTTTTGTACTTATTTGTTGGTATTGTTATTTGTTATTTATTTCTTCTTCTTCTTCCTTCGGCTGCTCCCATTAGGGGGCGCCACAGCGGATCATCCGTCTCCATACCACCCTGTCCTCTACATCTGCCTCTTTCATACCAACTACCTGCATGTTTTCCTTCACAACATCCATAAACCTCCTCCTTGGGTAAACCTTCCTGTTTTCCTCCTTGCTGGTGTCTCCATCCTCAGCATTCTCCTACTGATATACCCCATGTCCCTCCTCTGCACATGTCCAAACCATCTCAATCTCACCTCCCTCACCTTGTCTCACACTACACTCTTTCTCTTTCAGTTTTCACCATCTTATTCTTCTTTCAGTATTTACTCTCCTCCTCCTCTTCTTCTTCAACTCCAAAATCATCCTACAGACCACCATCCGATGCTGTCTAGCTACACTGTCCCCCGCCAACACCTTACAGTCTCCAATCTTCTTCAGGTTGCACCTCCTACATAGAACATAATCCACCTGTGTGCACCTTCCTCCACTCTTATACGTCACTCTATGATCCTCCTTCTTCTTAAAATACGTGTTCACCACTGCCATTTCCATCCTTTTAGAAAATCTACCACCATCTGCCCTTCCACATTCTTCTCCTTAAAGCCATGTTTCATGCTGGATGTCCTTCATAACACAATCCTCCACATTTATCCGGACTTGAGACCGACACTAAGAGTGAGCTGCCTTGTGCAACACTAATGACTGTGTTCTTCATTAAACACTGTAAACCCTTTATTTTAGCTGATTTCTAACAGTAACAGCGTTAATCAGCAGCACGTTCACACACACACACACACACACACACACACACACACACACACACACACACACACACACTACACTTCCACTCTGTAAGTCTTTAATGTATTTAAGTACTAAAGTTATAATATTTCTGTGTGATTTATCAGAAGTATTAAGTGTGTGATTTTAGACATTAAGGAATCTCACTGACTGAAAATATCAAGAAAATAAAAAGATCATATGAATTATAAATAAGTGTTATCTATAATTGAATAATGCATAATTCTCCTTATTGTTCCTAATATTATGCTAAATGATGTTCTGTATCACTAGATGATATTGTGTCAAAGGTTTGTGAAGATCGATGATCTCTGATCATGTAAAGGTTTTATATGAGAGATTGAAAATCAGGAAGCTCTTGAAGCTGGAATCAAACTTAGAAACACTGAAGTCCATCTCACCATGTCCTCAAAGGACACAGGAGAACTCCTTAAAAACACCAATCAACTGCATGTACATGTGATCTGGGAGGTAGAACTCCTGCCACTCCTCTAATATCTCAGGGTCATTTCTGTATGATGTTTCTGCCAAGGATCCGAGCGTGAAACTGTGCTCCTCCATCTGTTTTAGATGAAGCTTTGTACCACTGTGTTGTGCAGCAACACAGAGTGAATCACAACCAAACCTCACACAAGAGCTTCTTCATTCTTCTAAACTTCAGGCTCATCAGCAGGTTTATTAACTCTTACCATTTGTGGGATCAGGGAGAAAAAAGTCCTTCACAATGTCTTTCTCTTTACTGCAGGAGCACAGAGGAGAACATCATTATAATATTATATTATCATTATTATTATTATTTTTATTATTATTATTAATACTATGATGATGTGGATGATGATTATTATTATTGTTATTGTTAATATCATTGTTGTTATAATTATTATTATTATGAATAGTATTATAATTATTATTGTCATGGGTGTTGTTTTTGTTAAAGTTTTATATCTGGAGATTAGGGACCTGCTCACCTCACGTCTGTTGATATTCTGGTAATTGGATGAAACTGAACTAAAAACCCAAAACAGTAGAATAAAACACGGAGCTCTGTCAACAAGATCTCACCATGGCAACGGAGTGACGTTACCGCACATGCGCACAATCAACCTGAGGCTTTATAACTGCTTTTTATCTCAGAATTCTCGTGAGTATCGTAAAGGATTCTTATTCCAAAGAGTAAATATAAAAATATCTTGTAGTCGGGAAAATAACACAAAGCTGTTTAGCATAAAAACGTAAAGAAGTCACGTGTTCTGTAAGAATCACATCACGTGGTTTTCTATGGTGCTTTTCCACAAAGTGCCGCAAATCCGCGAAAAAAATTACAGAACTGTGACCTTAGTTTTTTCACTGCCGGAAACAGGCTTCCATACATATCTGATATTCCGAGAGGAGAGAGAGAGAGAGAGAGAGAGAGAGAGAGAGAGAGAGAGAGAGAGGGGGAGAGAGAGAGAGAGAGAGAGAGAGAGAGAGAGGGGGAGAGAGAGAGAAGTGTTGTGAGTGTGATGGACAGTGATGTGAGTGTGATGGTCAGTGATGTGAGTGTGATGGACAGTGATGTGAGTGTGATGGTCAGTGATGTGAGTGTGATGGACAGTGATGTGAGTGTGATGGTCACTGATGTGAGTGTGATGGACAGTGATGTGAGTGTGATGGTCAGTGATGTGAGTGTGATGGACAGTGATGTGAGTGTGATAGTCAGTGATGTGAGTGTGCACTGAAATGTAAACGTAGTCGACAGGATTCGAACATGCGTGGGGAGACCCCAATGGATTTCAAGTCCATCGCCTCAACCACTCAGCCATGACTACTACACAGTTAGCTGTCACCCCTACTTAAACTGCAATCACTATTAACACAAGAAAAGGCAAATGAACAATTACTGTATAATTAACACAAAATGTGAACAGAAAACGAATCGTAGACGGCAGGATTCGAACTTGCGTGGGGAGACCCCAATGGATTTCTAGTCCATCGCCTTAACCGCTCGCCCACGACTACTACACAACTCTCTTATCCCCTACTTATACTGGAAGCCCTATTAACACAACAACCTGTAAACTAACTGGATCAGGGTAATTAATAGGAAATGTAAACAAAATGTCAATCGTAGTCGGCAGAATTCAAAACTGCGCGGGGAGACCCCAATAAACTTCTAGGCCATCGCCTCAACCACTCGGCCACAACTACTACACAATGCTCTATCATCCCCTACTTATACTGGAAGAAAACGAAATTGAACCATATCTGTATAATTAACTGGAAATGTAAACAAATCTCAGTTGTCAGGATTCGATCTTATGGGGGGAGACGCCAATGGATTTCAAGTCCATCACCTTTACAATTTGGCCACGACTACTACACAGCTAGCTGCCACCCCCTACTTAAACTGGAATTCCCTATTAACACAAAAAAACGCAAATGAACAATATCTGTATCTTCTTCTTCTTCTTCTTTCGGCTGCTCCCATTAGGGGTCGCCACAGCGGATCATCCGTCTCCATACCACCCTGTCCTCTATATCTGCCTCTTTTACACCAACTACCTGCATGTCTTCCCTCACCACATCCATGAACCTCCTCCTTGGCCTTCCTCTTTTCCTCCTACCTGGTGGCTCCATCTTCAGCATTTTTCTACCAATATAATTCATGTCCCTTCTCTGCACATGTCCAAACCATCTCAATCTCGCCTCCCTCACCTTGTCACCAAAACATCCTACATGTGCTGTCCCTCTAATAAACTCATTTCTAATCTTGTCCATCCTCGTCACTCCCAACGAAAACCTCAACATCTTCAGCTCTGCTACCTCCAGCTCCACCTCCTGTTTTTTACTCAATGCCACTGTCTCTAATCCATACAACATCGCAGGTCTCACCACAGTCCTATAAACTTTCCCTTTCATTCTTGCAGATACTCTTCTATCACAAATCACTCCTGTCACTCTTCTCCACCCACTCCACCCTGCCTGCACTCTTTTCTTTACACACTCTCCATTACTTTGCACTGTTGACCCCAGGTACCTGAACTCCTCCACCTCTTCTCCCTGCAACCGCACCACTCCACTGCCCTCCCTCTCATTCACACACATGTACTCTGTCTTACTCCTACTGACTTTCATTCCCCTTCTCTCAAGCGCATATCTCCACCTCTCCAGGCTCTTCTCAACCTGCTCTCTACTCTCACCACAAATCACAATATCATCTGCAAACATCATAGTCCAGGGAGACTCCTGTCTGACCTCGTCCGTCAACCTGTCCATCACCACTGCAAACAGGAAAGGGCTCAGGGCCGATCCTTGATGCAGTCCAACCTTCACCCTGAACCAGTCTGTCGTACCTACTGCACACTTCACTGCCGTCACACTGTCCTCATACATGTCCTGCACCACCCTCACATACTTCTCTGACACACCTGACTTCCTCATACAATACCACAACTCCTCTCTCGGCACCCTGTCGTACGCTTTCTCTAAATCCACAAATACACAATGCAGCTCCTTCTGTCCTTCTCTATACTTCTCCATCAACATCCTCAAAGCAAATAAGGCATCTGTGGTGCTCTTCCTCGGCATGAAACCATACTGTTGCTCACAGATGGTCACCTCTTCTCTCAGCCTGGCTTCCACTACTCTTTCCCATAACTTCATGGTGTGACTGATCAACTTAATTCCCCTGTAGTTACTGCAGGTCTGCACATCTCCCTTATGCTTAAAGATCAGTACCAGCACACTCCTTCTCCATTCCTCAGGCATCCTCTCCCCTTCCAGAATCCTGTCAAACAATCTGATTAAAAACTCCACTGCCATCTCTCCTAAACATCTCCACGCTTCTACCGGTATGTCATCTGGTCCAACCGACTTTCCATTCTTCATCCTCTTAATCGCTGCTCTCACTTCCTCCTTACTAATCCTATCTACATCCTGCTTCACCAACTCCACACCCTCCACCCTTCTCTCTCTCTGATTTTCCTCATTCATCAGCTGCTCAAAATACTCCCTCCATCTTCTCAACACACTCTCCTCACTAGTCAACACATTTCCCTCTCCATCCTTTATTGCTCTAACTTGCAGTACATCCTTCCCAGCTCGGTCCCTCTGCTTGGCCAATCGGTATAAATCCTTTTCTCCTTCCTTAGTGTCCAACCTCTTATACAGTTCCTCATATGCCTTTTCCTTGGCTTTCGCCACATCCCTTTTAACCTGCTGCCGCATCTCCTTGTACTCCTGCCTACTCTTCTCATCACTCTGTCGATCCCACTTCTGTTTTGCCAATCTCTTTCCCCTAATGCTCTCCTGCACTTCCTCATTCAACCACCACTTCTCCTTGTCTTGCTTTCTATTTCCAGATGTCACACCAAGTACTTTTCTAGCTGCCTCCCTCATCACTCCTGCAGTAGTTGCCCAATCATCCGGCACCTCTTCACCACCACCGAGCCCCTGTCTGACCTCTTCCCTGAACCTCACACTACACTCTTCCTCCTTCAGTTTCCACCATCTTATTCTTCTTTCAAACCTTACTTTCCTTCTCTTCTTCTTCGCCTCCAAAACCATCCTACAGACCACCATCCGATGCTGTCTAGCTACACTGTCCCCCGCCAACACCTTACAGTCTCCAATCTCCTTCAGGTTGCATCTCCTACACAGAAGATAATCCACCTGTGTGCACCTTCCTCCACTCTTATACGTCACCCTATGATCCTCCTTCTTCTTAAAATACGTGTTCACCACTGCCATTTCCATCTTTTTAGCAAAATCTACCACCATCTGCCCTTCCACATTCCTCTCCTTAAAACCATACCTACCCATCACCTCCTCATCACCTCTGTTCCCTTCACCTACATGCCCATTAAAGTCTGCCCCAATCACCAATCGTTCTTTCCTAGGTACACCATCTACCACTTCATCTAATTCACTCCAGAATCTTTCTTTCTCCTCCATCTCACAGCCAACTTGTGGAGCATAGGCACTGATGACATTTATCATCATCCCTTCAACTTCCACCTTCACGATCATCACCCTATCAGAAACTCTCTTCACCTCCACTACACTCTTACTGTACTCTTCCTTCAGAATCACCCCTACACCATTTCTCTTCCCATCCACACCCTGATAAAACAGTTTAAACCCACCTCCAATGTTCCTGTCCTTACTCCCTTTCCACTTGGTCTCCTGAACACACAACACATCTACCTTTCTCCTCTCCATCATATCAGCTATCTCTCTCCCTTTACCCGTCATAGTACCAACATTTAAAGTACCAACCCGAACCTCTACTCTCCTACACTGCTCCTTTTCCTGCCGTCTCTGTAGACGCCTTCCTCCTCTCCTTCTCCTCCTTCGGCCAACAGTAGCCCAATTTCCACCGGTACCCTGTCGGCTAACGATACCTGTGGCGGTCGTTGTTAACCCGGGCCTCGACCGATCCGGTATGAAATTCTCATTTGTGATCTGCATATTTGATTTGGCACATGTTTTACGCTGGATGCCCTTCCTAACGCAACCCTCCCCATTTACCCGGGCTTGGGACCGGCACTAAGAGTACACTGGCTTGTGCCCCCCTAATGGCTGGGTTAAATGAACAATATCTGTATAATTAACACAAAATGTGAACAGAAAGCGAATCGTACCTGCGCTGGGAGACCCCAATGGATTTCTAATCCATCACCTTAACCACTCGGCCACGACTACTACACAGCTCTCTATCATCCTCTACTTAATCTGAAAGCCCTATTAACACAACAACCTGTAAACTAACTGGATCGGTGTAATTAATAGGAAACGTAAACAGAAAGTCAATCGTAGTCGGGAGGATTCAAAACTGCGCGGGGAGACCCCAATGGATTACAAGTCCATCGCCTTAACCGCTCGGCCATGACTACTACACAATGCTCTCTCATCCCCTACTTAAACTGAAAGCCCTATTAACACAACAACCTGTAAAAGAACTGGATTGGCGTAATTAATAGGAAATGTAAACAGAAAGTGAATCGTAGTCGGCAGGATTCAAATCTGCGCGGGGAGACCACTATTGGATTTCAAGACCATAGCCTTAACCACTCGGCCACGCCTACTACACAGGTAGCTGTAACCCCTACTTAAACTGCAATCACTATTAAAACAAGAAAACGCAAATGAACAATATCTGTATAATTAACACGAAATGTAAACAGAAAACGAATCGTAGAAGGCAGGATTCAAACCTGTGCAGGGAGACCCCAATGGATTTCTAGTCCATCGCCTCAACCACTCAGCCACGACTACAACAGAAGTCTTGATTACCCACCCCTACTTAAACTGGAAGCCCTATGAAACACAACACCCTGTAAACTAACTTAATTAGGGTAATTAATAGGAAATGTAAACAGAAAGTGAATCGTAATCGGCAGGACTCGAACATGCGCGGGGAGACCCCAATGGATTTCAAGTCCATCGCCTTAACCACGCGGCCACGACTACTACACAGGTAGCTGTCACCCCTACTTAAACTGAAAGCCTTATTAACACAACAACCTGTAACCTAACTGGATCGGTGTAATTAATAGGAAATGTAAACAGAAAGTCAATCGTAGTCGACAGGATTGGAACCTGCGCGGGGAGACCCCAATGGCCTCAACCACTCAGCCATGACTACTACACAATGCTCTATCATCCCCTACTTATACTGGAAGCCCTAACAACACAAGAAAACAAAATTGAACCATATCTGTATAATTAACTGGAAATGTAAACAAATCTCAGTTGTCAGGATTCGATCTTACGGGGGGAGACCCCAATGGATTTCAAGTCCATCACCTTTACCATTTGGCCACAACTACTACACAGCTAGTTGCCACCCCCTAATTAAACTGGAATCCCTATTAACACAACAACCTGTAAACTAACTGGATAGGTGTAATTATTAGGAAATGTAAACAGAAAGTCAATCGTAGTCGGGAGGATTCAAAACTGCACGGGGAGACCCCAATGGATTACAAGTCCATCGCCTTAAAGTTCTAGTCCATCGCCTCAACCACTCGGCCATGACTACTACACAAGTCTCTATCATCCCCCACTTAAACTGGAAGCCCTATTACCACAAAAACCTGTAAACTAACTGGATCCGTGTAATTAATAGGAAATGTAAACAGAAAGCAAATTATAGTCAGCAGGATTCAAACCTGTGCAGGGAAACCCCAAAGGATTTCTAGCCCATCGCCTCAACCACTCAGCCACGACTACAACAGAAGTCTTGGTCAGCCCCTACTTAATCTGGAAGCCCTATTAACACAACAACCTGTAAACTAACTGGATCAGTGTAATTAATAGGAAATGTAAACAGAAAGTAAATTGTAGTTGGCAGAATTGGAACCTGCGCGGGGAGACCCCAATGGATTTCAAGTCCATCGCCTTAACCACTCGGCCAGGCCTACTACACAGGTAGCTGTCACCCCTACTTAAACTGCAATCACTATTAAAACAAGAAAATGCAAAAGAACAATCTTATATATATAAAGCTGAAATATCACTGACTGACTCACACACTCATCACGAAATATCAAAAACCACTAAACGGATTGCAATGAAATTTGGAACATACCTTCCTCTTGGGTCTTAGGTGGTCACTAAGAAAGGGTTTTGAAAAATTCGCCCTGGATCGCGGCTAACTCGCGAAAAACGCGATTTCTTACACATTGTAAATTCTTCGAAATAACATTACGGATCCTAATGAAACTTAGTACATTGTTTCTTATTAGATGTTACATGCACGATAAAAATGATTTTCAAAGTAGTTTGCCCTGTATCGGTACTACAAAGGGGGAGTACGTTATTTGTTGACGTTACATTCTGATCAGGGAGACCCCAAAGGATTTCAAGTCAATCACCTTAACCACTCAGCCACGACTACTACAAAATTTCCTATCATCCCTTACTTAAACTGGAAGCCCTATTAACACAACAACCTGTAAACTAACTGGATCAGGGTAATTAATAGGAAATGTAAACAGAAAGTCAATAGTAGTCGACAGTATTCGAACCTGTGCGGGGAGACCCCAATGGATTGCAAGTCCATCGCCTCAACCACTCAGCCATGACTACTACACAGGTAGCTGTCACCCCTACTTAAACTGCAATCACTATTAAAACAAGAAAAGGCGAAAGAACAATATCTGTATAATTAACAAGAAATGTGAACAGAAAACGAATAGTAGACGGCAGGATTCAAACCTGCGCGGGGAGGCTCTAATGGATTTCTAGTCCATCGCCTTAACCGCTAGGCCACGACTACTACACAATTGTCTCTCATCCCCTACTTAAACTGAAAGCCATATTAACGCAACAACCTGTAAACAAACTGGATTGGCGTAATTAATAGGAAATGTAAACAGAAAGTGAATCGTAGTCGGCAGGATTCAAATCTGCGCGGGGAGACCACTAATAGATTTTTAGTCCATTTCTTTAACCCCTCGGCCACAACTACTACACAAGTCTTGGTCAGCCCCTACTTAATCTGGAAGCCCTATTAACACAACAACCTGTAAACTAACTTTATCGTGGTAATTAATAGGAAATGTAAACAGAAAGCGAATCGTAGTCAGCAGGATTCAAACAGGCGCGGGGAGACCCCAATGGATTTCAAGTCCATTGCCTTAACCACTCGGCCATGACTACTACACAGGTAGCTGTCACCTCTACTTAAACTTGAATCACTATTAACACAAGAAAACGCAAATTAACAATATCTGTATAATTAACAGAAAATGCAAATCATATTTGGCAGTAACCGAACCTGCTCGAGAAGACCCCAATAGATTCCTTGTCCATCACCTTAACCACTCGGCCACGACTACTACACAAATTGCTATCATTCCCTACTTAAACTGAAAGCCCTATTAGCAAAACACCCTGTAAACTAACTTAATCAGGGTAATTAATAGGAAATGTAAACAGAAAGTGAATCGTAGTCGGCAGGACTCGAACATGCGCGGGGAGACCCCAATGGATTTCAAGTCCATCGCCTTAACCACTCGGCCACGACTACTACACAGGTAGCTGTCACCCCTACTTAAACTGCAATCACTATTAACACAAGAAAACGCAAATTAACAATATATGTTTAATTAACAGGAAATGCAAATCGTATTTGGCAGTAACCGAACCTGCTCGAGGAAATTGCTATCATTCCCTACTTAAACTGAAAGCCCTATTAACACAACAACCTGTAACCTAACTGAATCAGTGTAATTAACACGAAATGTAAACAGAAAACGAATCGTAGACGGCAGGATTCAAACCGGTGCAGGGAGACCCCAATGGATTTTTAGTCCATCGCCTCAACCACTCAGCCACGACTACAACAGAAGTCGTCATTACCCACCCCTACTTAAACTGGAAGCCCTATGAAACACAACACCCTGTAAACTAACTTAATTAGGGTAATTAATAGGAAATGTAAACAGAAAGTGAATCGTAGTCGGCAGGACTCGAACATGCGCGGGGAGACCCCAATGGATTTCAAGTCCATCGCCTTAACCACTCGGCCACGACTACTACACAGGTAGCTGTCACCCCTACTTAAACTGAAAGCCTTATTAACACAACAACCTGTAACCTAAATGGATCGGTGTAATTAATAGGAAATGTAAACAGAAAGTCAATCGTAGTCGACAGGATTGGAACCTGCGCGGGGAGACCCCAATGGATTTCAAGTCCATCACCTCAACCACTCAGCCATGACTACTACACAATGCTCTATCATCCCCTACTTATACTGGAAGCCCTAACAACACAAGAAAACAAAATTGAACCATATCTGTATAATTAACTGGAAATGTAAACAAATCTCAGTTGTCAGGATTCGATCTTACGGGGGGAGACCCCAATGGATTTCAAGTCCATCACCTTTACCATTTGGCCACAACTACTACACAGCTAGTTGCCACCCCCTACTTAAACTGGAATCCCTATTAACATATAGTATCTGTGTTCGGCTTTGTTCTGTGTTGCTGGAGGCAGACCAGATGTTTCATTAAGCCATCATGTATGAAAGGCATAGTGTTTAGAGCCATGCCTGGGAAAATGAGACTGTCGTCCTTAAATCAGTATGAGTCGATGTATAGAATATGATTCAGGATGCATGTCCTTTTGGGAGATGACCTCTGACCCCGTTTATTAGATAATTAAGATGAATGATCTGGGAAAGGGAGCTCCATACATCTATGATACATTTAGTCTGGACAAAGACAGACTTCTCTTTATGTTAAACATTGTTGCAAAATTAGGTCATATACATTAAGGGGTGGACCCAGAGATCGGGCAAAGGTATTTAACATGGGTGGAGCCATGAATCAGGAGTCATCGTCGTCATCGAAGCGGTGGCTCCGAGCTGATCCAGGAGGCTTGTGAAGATGCTGAATGTCTGTGTTAAATAAAAACTTTATTTACAAAGATATATCGGTGTCGGCGAGGATTCATTCCAAGAAACAGCTATACTCCATCAAGACAAGAAATATACAACAAACACAAAAAAACGCTAATGAACAATATCTGTATAATTAACACAAAATGTGAACAAGAAGCGAATTGTAGATGGCAGAAATCGAACCTGCACAGGGAGACCCCAATGGATTTCTAGTCCAGCGCCTTAACCACTCGGCCACGACTACTACACAGCGCGCTATCATCCCCTACTTAAACTGAAAGCCCTATTAACACAACAACCTGTAAACTAACTGGATAGGTGTAATTAATAGGAAATGTAAACAGAAAGTCAATCGTAGTCGGCAGGATTCGAACATGCGCGGTGAGACCCCAATGGATTTCAAGTCCATTGCCTTAACCACTCGGCCATGACTACTACACAGGTAGCTGTCACCCCTACTTAAACTGGAATCACTATTGAAACAAGAAAAGGCAAAAGAACAATATCTGTATAATTAACATGAAATGTGAACAGAAAACGAATCGTAGACGGCAGGATTTGAACCGGCGCGGGGAGACCCCAAAGATTTCAAGTCAATCACCTTAACCACTCAGCCACGACTAATACAAAATTTTCTATCATCCCTTACTTAAACTGGAAGCCCTATTAACACAACAACCTGTAAAGTAACTGGATCAGGGTAATTAATAGGAAATGTAAAGAGAAAGTCAATAGTAGTCGACAGGATTCGAACCTGTTCGGGGAGACCCCAATGGATTGCAAGTCCATCGCCTCAACCACTCAGCCATGACTACTACACAGGTAGCTGTCACCCCTACTTAAACTGCAATCACTATTAAAACAAGAAAAGGCAAAAGAACAATATCTGTATAATTAACAAGAAATGTAAACAGAAAACGAATAGTAGATGGCAGGATTCAAACCTGCGCGGGGAGGCTCTAATGGATTTCTAGTCCATCGCCTTAACCGCTAGGCCACGACTACTACACAATTCTCTCTCATCCCCTACTTAAACTGAAAGCCCTATTAACACAACAACCTGTAAACTAACTTTATCGTGGTAATTAATAGGAAATGTAAACAGAAAGCGAATCGTAGTCAGCAGGATTCGAACATGCGTGGGGAGACCCCAATGGATTTCAAGTCCATCGCTTTAACCACTCGGCCACGACTACTACACAGGTAGCTGTCACCCCTACTTAAACTTGAATCACTATTAACACAAGAAAACGCAAATTAACAATGTCTGTATAATTAACAGGAAATGCAAACAAAAAGCAAATCGTATTTGGCAGTAACCAAACCTGCTTGAGCAGAACCCAATAGATTCCTAGTCCATCGCCTTAACCACTCGGCCACGACTACTACACAAATCGCGATCATCCCCTACTTAAACTGAAAGCCCTATTAACACAACAACCTATAAACTAACTGGATCGGTGTAATTAATAGAAAATGTAAACAGAAAGTAAATCATAGCCGGCAGGATTCGAACCTGCGCGGGGAGACACCAATGGATTTCAAGTCCATCGCCTTAATCACTCAGCCACGCCTACTACATGGATAGCTGTTACCCCTACTTAAACTGCAATCGCTATTAACACAAGAAAACGCAAATAAACACTATCTGTATAATTAACACGAAATGTGAACAGAAAACAAATCGTGGACGGCAGGATTGGAACCTGCGCGGGGAGACCCCAATGGATTTCTAGTCCATCGCCTTAACCACTTGGCCACAAATACTACACAATTTTCTATCATCCCCTACTTATACTGGAAGCCCTATTAACACAAGAAAATTTTTTTAACCATATCTGTATAATTAACTGAAAATGTAAACATTAAACAAATCTCAGTTGGCAGGATTCGAACCTGTGCTGGGAGACCCCAATGGATTTCAAGGCCATCACCTTTACAATTTAGCCAAAACTACACTGTTAGCTGTCACCCACTACTTAACCTGGAACCCCTATTAACACAAGAAAACACAAATGAACAATTTCTGTATAATTAACAGAAAGGGAATCGTATTTGTCAGTAATCAAACCTGCTCGAGGAGACCCCAATAGATTCCTAGTGCATCGCCTTAACCACTCGGCCACGACTACTACACAAATCGCTATCATCCCCTACTTAAACTGGACACCCTATTTACACAAGACAACGAAATTAAACCATATCTGTATAATTAACTGGAAATGTAAACATTAAACAAACACAACACCCTGTAAACTAACTTTATCGGGGTAATTAATAGGAAACGTGAACAGGAAGCAAGTCGTAGTCGGCAGGATTCGAACCTGCGTGGGGAGACCCCAATGGATTTCAAGTCAACCCCTCTGTCCCTGATGGTAGGAGAGTGAAAAGTGTGTGTGACAGGTGTGTGTGGTTGTCCACAATGCTGTTTGCTTTGCGGATGCAGCATGTGGTGTAAATGTCCATGATAGAGGGGAGAGAGACTCCGATGATCTTCTCAGCGGTCCTCACTATCCTCTGTAGGGTCTTGCGCTCCGAGACGGTGCAGTTCCCAGACCAGGCAGTGATGCAGCTGCTCAGGATGCTCTCAATGGTCCCTCTGTAGAACATGGTCAGGATGGGGGGAGATAGAGGAGCTTATCTCAGTGCTCTCAGGAAGTAGAGATGCTGCTGGGCTTTTTTGGTGATGGGGCTGGAGGAGCCTTTCCTGTTTGCACATACTTGGTTATACACCATGAAGTTAAAAATCCTGAATCGTATTGACCTGGATGCTTCAGCAATAATGTAATACATTCTCAATAACTAATATGTTTAGCTTTTTTTGCGGTTGTTTTTCTGTTACTTAACCCAGCCATTAGGGGGGCACAAGCCAGTGCACTCTTAGTGCCGGTCCCAAGCCCGGGTAAATGGGGAGGGTTGCGTTAGGAAGGGCATCCAGCGTAAAACATGTGCCAAATCAAACATGCGGATCACAAATGAGAATTTCATACCGGATCGGTCGAGGCCCGGGTTAACAACGACCGCCACAGGTATCGTTAGCCGACAGGGTACCGGTGGAAATTGGGCTACTGTTGGCCGAAGGAGGAGAAGGAGAGGAGGAAGACGTCTACAGAGAAGGCAGGAAAAGGAGCAGTGTAGGAGAGTAGAGGTTCGGGTTGGTACTTTAAATGTTGGTACTATGACTGGTAAAGGGAGAGAGGTAGCTGATATGATGGAGAGGAGAAAGGTAGATATGCTGTGTGTTCAGGAAAGGGAGTAAGGCCAGGAACATTGGAGGTGGATTTAAACTGTTTTATCATGGTGTGGATGGAAAGAGAAATGGTGTAGGGGTGATTCTGAAGGAAGAGTACAGTAAGAGTGTAGTGGAGGTGAAGAGAGTTTCTGATAGGGTGATGATCGTGAAGGTGGAGGTTGAAGGGATGATGATAAATGTCATCAGTGCCTATGCTCCACAAGTTGGCTGTGAGATGGAGGAAAAGGAAAGATTCTGGAGTGAATTAGATGAAGTGGTAGATGGTGTACCTAGGAAAGAACAATTGGTGATTGGGGCAGACTTTAATGGGCATGTAGGTGAAGGGAACAGAGGTGATGAGGAGGTGATGGGTAGGTATGGTTTTAAGGAGAGGAATGTGGAAAGGCAGATGATCATAGGGTGACGTATAAGAGTGGAGGAAGGTGCACACAGGTGGACTTTGTTCTGTGTAGGAGATGCAACCTGAAGGAGATTGAAGACTGTAAGGTGTTGGCGGGGGACAGTGTAGCTAGACAGCATCGGATGGTGGTCTGTAGGATGGTTTTGGAGGCGAAGAAGAAGAGGAGGAAAGAAAGGATTGAAAGAAGAATAAGATGGTGGACACTGAAGGAGGAAGAGTGTAGTGTGAGGTTCAGGGAAGAGGTCAGACAGGGGCTTGGTGGTGGTGAAGAGGTGCCGGATGATTGGGCAACTACTGCAGGAGTGATGAGGGAGGCAGCTAGAAAAGTACTTGTTGTGACATCTGGAAATAGAAAGCAAGACAAGGAGACGTGGTGGTGGAATGAGGAAGTGCAGGGGAGCATAAGGGGAAAGAGGTTAACAAAACAGAAGTGGGATCGACAGGGTGATGAGAAAAGTAGGCAGGAGTACAAGGAGATGCAGCAGCAGGTAAAAAGGGATGTGGCGAAAGCCAAGGAAAAGGCATATGAGGAGCTGTATAAGAGGTTGGACACTAAGGAAGGAGAAAAGGATTTATGCTAATTGGCCAGGCAGAGGGACCGAGCTGGGAAGGATGTACTGCAAGTTAGAGCAATAAAGGATGGAGAGGGAAATGTGTTGACTAATAAGGAGAGTGTGTTGAGAAGATGGAGGGAGTATTTTGAGCAGCTGATGAATGAGGAAAATCAGAGAGAGAGAAGGTTGGAGGATGTGGAGTTGGTGAAGCAGGATGTAGATAGGATTAGTAAGGAGGAAGTGAGAGCAGCGATTAAGAGGATGAAGAATGGAAAGTCGGTTGGACCAGATGACATACCGGTAGAAGCGTGGAGATGTTTAGGAGAGATGGCAGTGGAGTTTTTAACCAGATTGTTTAACAGGATTCTGGAAGGGGAGAGGATGCCTGAGGAATGGAGAAGGAGTGTGCTGGTACCGATCTTTAAGCATAAGGGAGATGTGCAGACCTGCAGTAACTACAGGGGAATTAAGTTGATCAGTCACACCATGAAGTTATGGGAAAGAGTAGTGGAAGCCAGGCTGAGAGAAGAGGTGACCATCTGTGAGCAACAGTATGGTTTCATGCCGAGGAAGAGCACCACAGATGCCTTATTTGCTTTGAGGATGTTGATGGAGAAGTATAGAGAAGGACAGAAGGAGCTGCATTGTGTATTTGTGGATTTAGAGAAAGCGTACGACAGGGTGCCGAGAGAGGAGTTGTGGTATTGTATGAGGAAGTCAGGTGTGTCAGAGAAGTATGTGAGGGTGGTGCAGGACATGTATGAGGACAGTGTGACGGCAGTGAAGTGTGCAGTAGGTACGACAGACTGGTTCAGGGTGAAGGTTGGACTGCATCAAGGATCGGCCCTGAGCCCTTTCCTGTTTGCAGTGGTGATGGACAGGTTGACGGACGAGGTCAGACAGGAGTCTCCCTGGACTATGATGTTTGCAGATGATATTGTGATTTGTGGTGAGAGTAGAGAGCAGGTTGAGAAGAGCCTGGAGAGGTGGAGATATGCGCTTGAGAGAAGGGGAATGAAAGTCAGTAGGAGTAAGACAGAGTACATGTGTGTGAATGAGAGGGAGGGCAGTGGAGTGGTGCGGTTGCAGGGAGAAGAGGTGGAGGAGTTCAGGTACCTGGGGTCAACAGTGCAAAGTAATGGAGAGTGTGTAAAGAAAAGAGTGCAGGCAGGGTGGAGTGGGTGGAGAAGAGTGACAGGAGTGATTTGTGATAGAAGAGTATCTGCAAGAATGAAAGGGAAAGTTTATAGGACTGTGGTGAGACCTGCGATGTTGTATGGATTAGAGACAGTGGCATTGAGTAAAAGACAGGAGGTGGAGCTGGAGGTAGCAGAGCTGAAGATGTTAAGGTTTTCGTTGGGAGTGACGAGGATGGACAAGATTAGAAATTAGTTTATTAGAGGGACAGCACATGTAGGATGTTTTAGTGACAAGGTGAGGGAGGCGAGATTGAGATGGTTTGGACATGTGCAGAAAAGGGACATGAATTATATTGGTAGAAAAATGCTGAAGATGGAGCCACCAGGTAGGAGGAAAAGAGGAAGGCCAAGGAGGAGGTTCATGGATGTGGTGAGGGAAGACATGCAGGTAGTTGGTGTGAAAGAGGCAGATTTAGAGGACAGGGTGGTATGGAGACGGATGATCCACTGTGACGACCCCTAATGGGAGCAGCCGAAAGAAGAAGAAGAAGAAGAAGAAGAAGAAGAAAAAGAAACAGCAAATACACAATGTTGTGATTGCAGCTTAAGAAACTCCATGCCATTGGATACAAGCCTGTTCTCCTTCTTGGCAAGGAGACCAAAAAGAATGAAGTCAAGTGTGAAATATTAACCCCTCGCTGCACACTCTCCACCAATGCCCAGGACTACCTTCAGAAGATGGGTTCACTTTATGAATACCTTTGTGAAGGTAAGATGCAGCACTGCATTCTTAAAGTCACAGTTCACAACTTGTGTTAAGTATGGCAAAGATTTGCATCAACGTTTAAATCTTAAAGGGACGGCTCCCCCCTAAAACTTGAATTCATCGCATTAAACTCCTAACCTCCTTGACAGTGGAAACTTAGGAGAGGTTTCCATTTTTATATAACCAACACAGAGTGTGTTAGCACAATACTGGGTCTTTTAATACAATTCAACTTTTTAAATATTAATCTAGCTTTAGACACGGCCAAACAGCACTTCCTCAAACCATTTTCTAATATTTGGCAAACTACAACATGTCTCCAAAATATATTTTTTACCTGTCCACTGTCACAGTTTTATCTGCATAGTATTGTGAGGATTGAAAGTAATTGCACAAAATTTGCGGATGAAGAACTATGACTGTCTTTTTTTTTCATATTTATCAGTCGTTGATGACTAAAATGTAGTTTTAGAGTGAACCATCTGCACCTGTTTTAAGTAGGCAAAACACTTGTTCAACTTGCAGAGGATGGAACCAGGATTCCAGTGGCAATAATGATCAGCTGATGACGCTGCGTCTCACACCCTGTGATCCATTGGAGAACACAAGCAACCCGGAGGAGGTGAGGACCACACAGGTGGAAGAGACAAGAACATGCTGGTGGAGCCCATGAGTAATACAGAAGGGCAGGTGAAGCGGATGAGCACTACGGAGGAGCAGGTGGAGAAGATCAGCACTACGGAGGAGCAGGTGGAGAAGATCAGCACTACGGAGGAGCATGTGGAGAAGATCAGCACTACGGAGGAGCAGGTGGAGCAGATCAGCACTACGGAGCAGCAGGTGAAGCAGATCAGCACTACGGAGCAGCAGGTGAAGCAGATCAGCACTATGGAGGAGCAGGTGAAGCAGATGAGCACTATGGAGGAGCAGGTGAAGCAGATGAGCACTATGGAGGGACAGGTGAAGCAGATGAGCACTATGGAGAAGCAGGTGGAGCAGATGAGCACTATGGAGAAGCAGGTGGAGCAGATCAGCACTATGGAGAAGCAGGTGGAGCAGATCAGCACTATGGAGGAGCAGGTGGAGCAGATCAGCACTATGGAGGAGCAGGTGGAGAAGATCAGCACTATGGAGGAGCAGGTGGAGAAGATCAGCACTATGGAGGAGCAGGTGGAGAAGATCAGCACTATGGAGGAGCAGGTGGTACAGATTAGCACTATGGAGGAGCAGGTGGAGAAGATCAGCACTATGGAGGAGCAGGTGGAGCAGATCAGCACTATGTAGGAGCAGGTGGAGAAGATCAGCACTATGGAGGAGCAGGTGGAGAAGATCAGCACTATGGAGGAGCAGGTGGAACAGATCAGCACTATGGAGGAGCAGGTGGAACAGATCAGCACTATGGAGGAGCAGGTGGAGCAGATCAGCACTATGGAGGAGCAGGTGGAGAAGATCAGCACTATGGAGGGACAGGTGGAGAAGATCAGCACTATGGAGGAGCAGGTGGAACAGATGAGCACTATGGAGGAGCAGGTGGAGAAGATCAGCACTATGGAGGGACAGGTGGAGAAGTTCAGCACTATGGAGGAGCAGGTGGAACAGATGAGCACTATGGAGGAGCAGGTGGAGAAGATCAGCACTATGTAGGGACAGGTGGAACAGATGAGCACTATGGAGGAGCAGGTGGAGAAGATCAGCACTATGGAGGGACAGGTGGAGAAGATCAGCACTATGGAGGAGCAGGTGGAACAGATGAGCACTATGGAGGAGCAGGTGGAGAAGATCAGCACTATGGAGGGACAGGTGGAGAAGATCAGCACTATGGAGGGACAGGTGGAACAGATCAGCACTATGGAGGAGCAGGTGGAGCAGATCAGCACTATGGAGGAGCAGGTGGAGAAGATCAGCACTATGGAGGAGCAGGTGGAACAGATGAGCACTATGGAGGAGCAGGTGGAGAAGATCAGCACTATGGAGGGACAGGTGGAACAGATCAGCACTGTGGAGGTGCAGGTGGAACAGATGAGCACTATGGAGGAGCCGGTGGAGAAGATCAGCACTATGGAGGGACAGGTGGAGAAGATCAGCACTATGGAGGAGCAGGTGGAACAGATGAGCACTATGGAGGGACAGGTGGAGAAGATCAGCACTATGGAGGGACAGGTGGAACAGATGAGCACTATGGAGGAGCAGGTGGAGCAGATCAGCACTATGGAAGAGCAGGTGGAGAAGATCAGCACTATGGAGGAGCAGGTGGAACAGATGAGCACTATGGAGGAGCAGGTGGAGCAGATCAGCACTATGGAGGAGCAGGTGAAGCAGATCAGCACTATGGAGGGACAGGTGGAGAAGATCAGCACTATGGAGGAGCAGGTGGAACAGATGAGCACTATGGAGGGACAGGTGGAGAAGATCAGCACTATGGAGGGACAGGTGGAGAAGATCAGCACTATGGAGGGACAGGTGGAACAGATCAGCACTATGGAGGAGCAGGTGGAGCAGATCAGCACTATGGAGGAGCAGGTGGAGAAGATCAGCACTATGGAGGGACAGGTGGAGAAGATCAGCACTATGGAGGAGCAGGTGGAACAGATGAGCACTATGGAGGAGCAGGTGGAGCAGATGAGCACTATGGAGGGACAGATGGAGAAGATCAGCACTATGGAGGAGCAGGTGGAACAGATCAGCACTATGGAGGAGCAGGTGGAGCAGATCAGCACTATGGAGGGACAGGTGGAGAAGATCAGCACTATGGAGGGACAGGTGGAGAAGATCAGCACTATGGAGGAGCAGGTGGAACAGATGAGCACTATGGAGGGACAGGTGGAGAAGATCAGCACTATGGAGGAGCAGGTGGAGAAGATCAGCACTATGGAGGGACAGGTGGAGAAGATCAGCACTATGGAGGAGCATGTGGAGAAGATCAGCACTATGGAGGGACAGGTGGAGAAGATCAGCACTATGGAGGAGCAGGTGGAGAAGATCAGCACTATGGAGGGACAGGTGGAGAAGATCAGCACTATGGAGGGACAGGTGGAGAAGATCAGCACTATAGAGGGGCAGGTGGAACAGATGAGCACTATGGAGGAGCAGGTGGAGCAGATCAGCACTATGGAGGAGCAGGTGGAACAGATGAGCACTATGGAGGAGCAGGTGGAGAAGATCAGCACTATGAAGGAGCAGGTGGAGAAGATCAGCACTATGGAGGGACAGGTGGAGAAGATCAGCACTATGGAGGAGCAGGTGGAACAGATGAGCACTATGGAGGAGCAGGTGGAGAAGATCAGCACTATGGAGGGACAGGTGGAGAAGATCAGCACTATGGAGGGACAGGTGGAGAAGATCAGCACTATGAAGGGACAGGTGGAGAAGATCAGCACTATGAAGGGACAGGTGGAGAAGATCAGCACTATGAAGGGACAGGTGGAGAAGATCAGCACTATGAAGGGACAGGTGGAGAAGATCAGCACTATGGAGGGACAGGTGGAGAAGATCAGCACTATGGAGGGACAGGTGGAGAAGATCAGCACTATGGAGGAGCATGTGGAGAAGATCAGCACTATGGAGGGACAGGTGGAGAAGATCAGCACTATGAAGGGACAGGTGGAGAAGATCAGCACTATGGAGGGACAGGTGGAGAAGATCAGCACTATGGAGGGACAGGTGGAGAAGATCAGCACTATGAAGGGACAGGTGGAGAAGATCAGCACTATGGAGGGACAGGTGGAGAAGATCAGCACTATGGAGGAGCATGTGGAGAAGATCAGCACTATGGAGGGACAGGTGGAGAAGATCAGCACTATGGAGGGACAGGTGGAGAAGATCAGCACTATGGAGGGACAGGTGGAGAAGATCAGCACTATGGAGGGACAGGTGGAGAAGATCAGCACTATGGAGGGACAGGTGGAGAAGATCAGCACTATGGAGGGACAGGTGGAGAAGATCAGCACTATGGAGGGACAGGTGGAGAAGATCAGCACTATGGAGGGACAGGTGGAGAAGATCAGCACTATGGAGGGACAAGGTAATTAAGACATCTTTAAAGTTAGTTTAATTTTGTAAAGGCTTGAATTGTTTAAACCATGCGGTACCTTAAAATTGCTCGATGTCTGAGGCTTTTCCCCGTAGAGTTTTATGCAGGTCCGGGCTGCATGATGTCTTTTCAGCGTCGGCGCTGCAATGTAAGTAATGCAGTAAGATAATTACACCTGATACGATTTTTTTAAGATTAGAAAACATACCTAGTCTTTAGAAAATAGCAAAGTGTTTAAAACAAGGATTAAAATACTTATTTGAAGCAGTAGATTTAGTGTCATTTACTTCAAACTAAGTTGTTAATTCTTTTTTTAAGAGTTTGTTTTTCTTAATTTGTGTGAAAAGATCTTAAGACCAGAGCTATTAAACAAGACAATTCTTCTTCATTTAGGATTTGTCATAAGGTAATCTGTCTTAAAATGAGTAAAGCATTTAAACTTAAATCAAGACCATGCATTCAGAGTCAAAAATGATTTATTCATATGAAAACCTGTCTTCTTCCACAGAATAGTCACCATGCACAAAACAAAGCTTACTTTACTGCTTCTCAAAATACTTCAACTTACTGTAACATAAAACAGTACATGTGTTGCCATTGCTGAACACGGAATCACAATCAACATGAGAATCTGACACTGTAATAAAACTACTAAACAACTTGTAACAGAGATGCCCAAGAAAAAATAATAAAAAACATACAAGTCTTCTGTATAAAGTAAATGTCCCAAACCAGAAATATTTATGAGATTAAATAATTAAGAGTAGCTCTGCCTTAATGATTGTTCTTCATCATCATTGGTGCTGATCAGAGGGGGAGGAGCCTTGAACAAAAAAAAACTAAATAAAAACCCAAGCTGATGACGTTGTGAAAGCGATTTCCCTTAGTTCATCTGGTGTTATTTAATACCAGTTCTCTTTCTAGGTGTTAGTTTTTTCCTTGTTTTTGTGCTAAGACAACCTTATTGAGTTATGGGTTGTGTATTGTTCAGTCTTTTGTGAAGTCAGACATTTTAAAATCATACTGTGGATAATTCCTCTGAAATGTTTAAACATCTGAGTAAAGTGATAAATGAACAGTTGATTTGCTGCTTAAGTGTTCATGTAGATTTGCCGATCGTATTAGTGTGGTGTGTGTGTAACATCGGTCATGTGGTGTTCTGCTAACCATGCAGTCTCATGCTCTGATATCAGCTATAGGCTCATTGAATGCTCGCAGTTAAATTAAGCAATAATTTAGATAAAAGAAGCGATTTATTGTTATAAAATTGAGTCTCAGTAAATGTGTTGATGCATTTTGAACATTATTACATTGAAAATTATAATTAGAAATATTAATGTGTGTAAATGGGAATTTACTGCAATAAATTATTTTCCTGCCTTGTCTTCTCATGGTTGGGTTTTTTTTGTTTTTGTTTTTTTCCCTCCCTTTGTTTCCTCTTCCTAATTAGTTTGACATCTCTCTTTGATGCTGGATGAGGACTTCTCGGAGCTCTGGAATTAGAATCGTTTCTACCATCAGCTAGGAGCTCAACATTGGTGGAGACTGGCGAGCCCCTTGTTTCCTCTGAACCTGGATCATTTTCTGTTCTTCATCTGTGTGCTAGAACCATAAGTGCACCATTTTCCTTTTTTTTCTCCCTCTCTCTTCCTGGATTTCCATGATTTTGTTTTGGAATGTGTTGCAGGTCTGAATGACAGGAAAGGATGTATATTTACACATGACATGAAGTTGACCAAACAAAACATGAAATATTTTGTGTTCATATTGTCTGCAATGAAATACAAGTTAAAGTAAATTTAGAAATCACTACTTTCTTTTTTTTATTTGCGTTTTCCGTACTGTCCCGACTTTTTCTGATTTGGGGTTGTAGTTTTCTAGTTTTTCCATTGCAGGATGATTTTACAGTCTTTAAAACGATTTGCATGAAAACTGAATACATAGAATCTATCGAGTCTCGCCATAGATAGAACATTATCCCTGCCGTGTTTTGTGTTACGGAATTTTGCTTGTACTTTTAAAATGTGCCCTTTAACTATTTCTTCCATTTTGTAAGAGGTTGGTAGAAAGTGTTTTGAAAAGAGTATTGCTACTCCTCCACTAGTAGAGAACATCCGATCCACTTCAGTTTTATGATCCCTGTGTGATTCCTGAATAAACATGACATCAATCCGGTTCAGCTTTATAAACTCAAACAACACCATTCTTTTCTGACCAGCTCTAGCAGCATTTAGATTTAGATTTAAAGTTCCTACTTTTACATACTTCATATTGGAAATAGAGAACAACATACCTATACAGTACAGTACAGTACAGTAGTGACACTGGGCGCCAGTTCTTCAGCTGCGTCAGGTCTCTCTTCTTTGGCAGCAGGCGCTTTTCTTCTAAACAGTTGTAGCTGCTAATTCCAGGTCTTTCTGAAGCTCCTCACAAGTGGTCCTTGGCTCTTGGACAACTCTTCTGATATTCTTTTTGCTCCTCTGTCTGAAATCTTGTGAGGAGCACCTGGTCATGGCTGCTTTATGGTGAGATGATGTTCTTTCTACTTCTGGATTATGATCCTAACAGTTCTCGCTGGAACATTCAGAAGTTTAGAAATCCTTCTGTAACCAATGCTATTAGTATGTTTTGCAACAATAAGGTTGTGAAGGTCTTGAGAGAGCTCTTTACTTTTACCCATCATGAGATGTTTCTTGTGTGACACCTTGGTAATGAGACACCTTTATCCAGGCCATTAGTTGGGACTGAAGCAGCTGATATTGATTTTTACAGACACGGGGCAGGACTGCTTTCTAATTACTGATTGATTTCAGCTGGTGTCTCGGCTTCCATGCCTTTTTTTCACCTGCCTTTCTTCATGTGTTCAACACTTTTCACCAGATGGAATAAAATTAAAGTAATGAGTCTGTTTTTGAAAATGTAAGAAGTAGAAAGTACAGATATTTATGGAGAAAAAAAATGAATGAGTAAAAGACTAATTAAAATTACATTTAAATTGTACAAGAGTCTGTTATTATCAATATAATCATCTTTCTAATAGTAATAATAATAATAATAATGATGATGATGATGATGATGATGATGATGATAATAATAAATCTAGTAATGTATCTTGTAGGTTCCCTGGTGGTCTTTAGGCCATTAGGTTTGCACAAGAATCTATACCTTACAAGTCTCAGTGCCGGTCCCAAGCCCGGATAAATGGGGAGGTTTGCGTTAGGAAGGACATCCGTATGTGTTGGTTCATGGCGGTCTGTGTAATCGCGTATACGTATCCCGCTACGTGCACGTCCTGATTTTGCCAAGTCCTTGATGCCCTGAGACCAATATTTTTTTATGATGACCCTGGGACAACAACTTCCTCAGCCAATCAGCGTTTATGACGTCATCAATATGCACGACCCAATTACTATCACTATTTTGCAGAGCTTGCCAAAATACAAAATAAACAACGGTTTGCACCTGCACCGCACCAGAGGCAAAATCAGGACGTACCACCAGCAAAAAGGTAAAACCATGCCTTAATTTTTCTTAAGGTATCATTTCACAGAAGTATATTATTGATAGTAAGCTTCATATTTCGTTTTAGATTTGTGGGGATTTCACAGCAGAAATGTAATATTAGTTTGAATTGTCAAGTTAACCGCGTTAGCCTTTCACTGATGTAGGTTAGCGTTAACTTTCTAGCGCCAGTTAAAACTGTCTAATAACGACTGTTGATAGCTGGTAAAGAGATGCGATTAAATAGTTGCATTTAAAGACGAACGAAATGCGGAACAAAGCAGCGATAGTTTGAGGTCCGCACGGATCATTCAGCTCTGACCACCATCAACACAATCTGAGACCCTACTGCAATCTGCTGTGAGATCCAGGTACAACCGATAATTTATTCTGTTCCATATGAATATGATGATCTCAAGTCATCACTAATTTATTCTGTTCCATATGAATATGATGATCTCAAGTCATCACTAATTTATTCTGTTCCATATGAATATGATGATCTCAAGTCATCACTAATTTATTCTGTTCCATATGAATATGATGATCTCAAGTCATCACTAATTTATTCTGTTCCATATGAATATGATGATCTCAAGTCATCACTGATTTATTCTGTTCCATATGAATATGATGATCTCAAGTCATCACTGATTTATTCTGTTCCATATGAATATGATGATCTCAAGTCATCACCTAAATCAAAATCTGATTTTTGAATGCTGTAAAAAAATGTAATAACTAAGGCAGCTGTTCTTTTAAATGTGTTGATTTTGTGTGTGTGATTAATGAACGAGAAAAAGCTCTGCTTTCTAAATACATTCAGTCATATATATATTATGTGCTTACAGCTGTCATTTTTATTATGATATATTTTATCGTCTATCAAACTAATTTCATATAAAGAATGTCAGTAATCTGCAAGACTTAAATATTTTCCAACTTTTGTGCAGTACATTGTAACATCTTGGAATCCAGAATTCCGGATGGATAAGAGGAGATCTATCAGTTAACAAACTCTGTTACTTTTCTATTTAAAGGGCACCAAGTGACCAAGAGCACACGATGGATGGTATGATTTCGTTTCATTTATTGTAATTGAACAATTTTTTTTTCTACAGTGTTTACCTTGCTCATGGTTGGGGGGACGGGTTGCTTCCACATAAGCTACATAAGAAATAACTTATTTCACACCATGTTGTAATAAATATATCTTTGCAATGATATCAGATCTGCATTTTCCATTTATATTGTTGATGAAAACCAACATGGTTGCCAAATGTGTCATTTTTTATTTTTTTTCATTATTATTCATCTACATAGATCAGGCATTAAGGTGTCTCCAAAACAAGCGCCCAACATTCACATTAGGAAGCGTGGGCCCATATGACATTCAAGTGAACAGTTTGAACACCTTAATGACGGACAAGCAGGTTTCTGATGAGGTAAATGGTTATCTTTATAGTGAGCCATGAAAATTCTTACGCTTGTTTTCTGTGACTTATTTCCTGTGTACTTGTCCTACCACCAAAACAAGCCACTATGGCCTACATCTGGAACAGTTGTCTCAAACTGCCTTTGTCCCTTTGTCTTTTCAACATGCAACTGAAATCAAAAAAAGTGTTTAAAATGTGGTGTAAAAACGTTCGAGTTTCAGTGTTTGCGTAAGTACTGCTCTTTGCCTTTATAGGGTAGTAAATATGACATTATTTATTATACTGTTTCATTTGAACTTTCTATTGAACAAAAATGGTTCAATACAAAATAAATGAATGTTGAAAGCGTAAAAAAATCCCCTGTCTGGCAAGAAAGAGAAAAGTTTGCAAATGTATTCAGGAATTTCATTGGTTCATCGCTCAAGTTACTTAAGTGAAAATAAAGTAGGGTTAGGGTTGAAAATGAAAAAATAATAATGATAATAATAAAATAATGCACAGACACTTATCTACATTTTTGTAAAGTATAACTTGGTAATGGAATTTAAAACAAATGAAAGTCAACATCTCAGCAATGAAGTTTTTTTCTTTTGTTTTGTTTTTCTGGCCCTCCCTTAAAATGGCAGTCACAACAATGGCCCCCAGACAATTTGAGTTTGAGACCCCTGTTCTACAATTTAGCCTTCAAACATGTTCTGGATCTTTTCCCAAATTTTTTTACAACATTTATTTGCTGACCAGGTTTCAGCAACATTAAAGAAAATGAAAAATGACTGTTGATAAACTTTTCACAACATCATTTCATAACATTTCATTGATTTTAATATTTTTAAATGTCACATTTGTCCTTGAAACATTCAGGTCATGAATTCCATATGTGATATCCTTAGTAAGGTATGTGTAATTTTATCAGCAATATCTTGAAGTGTACACATAAAAAATGATGATAATTTATAATAAAATATTAATTAATGATACAGAAAATAATGTAATATTTAGTGCAGTCACGCATACTTACAGTATTTCTTCAACTCTATTGAAACGGAAAACAATATTTTGTTGATCTACTCTAAACCAGGTGCACCCACGTGTTGTGCACATCTATTGTCAGGAGCTCACAAAAACACTGGATGTCTCGAAAAGGGCAAAGAGCATCTACTTTAAGGTCAGTGATTGTCAGTGATTTTTTTAGCTACTATATTATTGAATAGCTCTTCAACATCAGCGATCTTAATTAAAGCATTTGATTGTCATATGCTAGTGTTTTTTTTCTGTTGTTTCTTTGTATCTACAGAATAATGTTTTGGAAAGGGCAAAAGAGGTGTTTGGTGTGTATGTGGAGAATGCTAATCACTGGACCTTTTGTGTGAGTCAAACCTTTTTAAGGATAAAACATGTTCGTATGCAGATTCTATTTTATTCTTATCTAAAACCTTTACATATTACCCTCTTAAGGATCGCTCATTTGAATCAATATGTAATGTGCAACATCATTTGTTTATTTAAGCCCAACACATTTCTAAACTTTCAAGGTGAAATGCACAAAAAGAAGAAAGATTATTACAGCATCAAATTATCAATAAAATATTTGACATTATTATAAGCTAATTATAAGCATTATTATAAGCTATGACACATGAATCCTATTTTTTTCTTAAATGTTCCTAGTAATAAAAGGTACGCAGTTTAGCACAACACTTAACTTCAAACTTTAGGGCAAAGGTCTTTAAACTTGGTCTAGGAGGGCCACAGTTCTGCAGAGTTTTGCTCCAAGCAGCTCACACCTGCTTCAAATGTTTACCTAGCGAGACCCTAATTCTCAGGATCCCATGTGTTTAGTTAGGGTTGTTGAATGGTATTAAAAACACCAGAGCTCCAAAAATCTGAAAAAACCCCTCATAGCTTCATATTTGATGTGACGTTTCGAGCACACAGCTTGTGTGTTTCGTCACATCAGATATGAAGCAGAGTATTTTTTCATATTTTTGGAGCTCTGGTGTTGCCGACTTTGGACTTTTTCATTATAAATTTTTGGTCGAAATGAATTTAGCTGGATATGCTCATGTTTTGCTATTTTTTTTTATATTGAATGGTATTGCAATAATTGTCTTATGGTTATTATAACTTCAGATATTTCTGTTATAGCATTGCAATGTTGACAGAAGGTGCATCACCTATTTTAACTCACTCGGAGAGACGGAGTGGCAACGCCAAGCAATTGCTCAACACTGGTGGTAAGTATTGATTGATTTGTTTACAATTGTGATATCAGTGGTCTAAAGGGATAAAGGTCTACCTTAGGTGTCAATTTATGTATAATGGTAGTACCGGCTAGTAGAACTCTATTACATAATGCACTCTTTATAAATTTGACCCAATTTCTAACCAAATACGTCCCATTCACAATTCACACTGTATACAGTTCCACTGCTGCACAATTAGTTCCTGTGACAAGCACAAGTTCTCCTCACTGTAGCTTAAGCTACATCTTTGTTATTAGGACACAAACACTGTTTATAGAGGTTTAATCTGACATGGATATGAGTAAACAATCACTAAATGTTTATTTTACATGTAATTGTTTGAGTTGGATGCTAGTGCCAATTATGAATTAGTTGATTACAGTGCATTTGCAACCTCAAGGGGAGTTAAAGGAGAGTGGGACCTCAAAACCACAAAACCCAGTTAGCAAACCGATTCGGTGTCATGTGGTATCCACACACTTGCAGGAAGTTACCAAGCATAGATTATTGTGTGCATGTGTTTCACCTACTGAATTTTAACTTATCATACATAATCTTTCCTTGTGCATGGTTATGTTAAAGTGCCAACACTTGTCAGAGTTTGTATTTGGTGACATATCTATTGCTGTATCATGCTTGTATTATTTTAATACTTTTGTCTTCCATTAAGTTTGCCACTGAATTTATGAAGGCTGGTGGCTTCATTCCCTCGTCCCAGTGTCCTGTAATACAACAAGAGAGAATCCGCCTGGTCTCACTTTTGTTTCAATCCATAGGTATGTGCCTAATTGATTGAAATGTTTTAAATGAATATCATTATCTATAAACGTTTTGAAATTTGGACCCTTGGCATATCTTTGCTCATCAAAAGTGTTGTTGAAGGATACTGACTGGATAATCAGATCCCCTGTTGTTATACAGAAAAGTGAAGTAACAGGTCACTGTTGAAAATAAATACAATTCTATAAACCTAATTGCAAGGTGCACTATGAAGTGTTTTCCAGAGCTTTTTCCACCGGCTGGAAAGGATTACATTATATTAAAAACCTGTCAGTGTTTTTCATTCATTAAATGGAATGATCAATCCATAAAACTAGAAACTGGGAAAGTGTTGCAAAATTAGAAAATTTCCCTTAATTATGCAAAAGAAAATATAAAGAAATAATTTACATGTGTATTTACAGATTGAACCAAAAAATGTGGAATTTGTGCCAAAAATGTTTCAGGAAAAAAGAAAGTAAGTGCAGTTATATGCATATGAATACATGCACAAAAAGCATATACAGATCATACACCAACAGGCATGACCAAGACTAGAAAAAATATATATAAAGACAAGGACCTGGCTTGTGTATATGTGGTTTACATCCCTGTTGTTCATGTGATTTCTCTGTATTAACAGACGGCATGTACCTGTGGGGCAGTGCTGCATGTAGAGTGGGCAGCCACACCCATGTGCTACATATGTCAAGGTAATACATTTTATTTGAATTGACTCATCACCATAAGCATTCTCCTTTAGTCTTTTTATCAGTCCACATACAATGAGGGTATACATGGTTCAAAATTTTGTTCATGACTTTGGATATCACATGAATTTGATGTATCAGATGACAGCAACCAATTGGCCCAAATGTCTTTGCCTGCATCAGACACCGCACCACGTTCAGGTTACTGTTTAGTTATTGACTGGTTGAATCAATGCACTAGTCATGATGACGTTTCATCATTTAGGTTATCTCTTACATTTATGTCTTGTGTTTAACTCAGCTGACCCAGACCCAGTCAAGCCCACTGGATCTGCAGAAGGGTCTGCACTACAACAGGGTCGTTTTTCAAATTCTTACATGCGTTCTGATTCAATATTAACATTTATCCAGTTTAGCATGCTGCAATAATGTCCAGATAATGTCAAAGCAGTGCCTGAGTTTATTTTATTTGTTAGAAACAAGTGTTGTTCAGCTTCCCACTTTGTTAACCTGTAATGTTGACATGGGTTCTGACTTCTTTTGGAACAGAGGACACCGTTATATCCATGTTGCAGTGAGGGAGAGACAGAGGAAGACAAGGAGGAAGAGAAGCATAAGCACAAAGGAGAAAGAAATAGGGAAGACGAGGGAGTGCAGGAAAAAGAAAAGAAAGTGTACAAAGTTTTAGGAAGGCTAACAGCACAAGGAAAGACCTACCAGGTAGATGAAGATGAGTTGAGGAGGAGGGTCAAAGGAGAAAACATGTCCACAAACATGTTCCGAATGTTGATAAGGGTTTGTATTGCATACATTTACATATAAAATGCAAAAGTATTTATAATAGGTAGTGAAAAATTAAAAGGGCCACCAATTAAGAAGCATAAATATCTTGACTATCATTTCTTTTATGCAAGGTGCATGATCTTGGATTAGTACAGATAGCACATTATACACATTTTGCCACAATGCCCCACATGGCTATTCACAGAATACTGTTATTTAGAAAACCCTGTTCATGTGCTTTGCATCTGTGACACTGTCATTGTTTATACATAGAGTTGGCAAAAAAGATGTTCCACCCAATGTGCTTCAGGAGCCTAGAAAGGCAAAGACAAAGGTGACAATATTCAGCACTTTAACAGAGGGAGAGCCGGAAGATCTTGCCAAGGGGTTTGGAATGGCACTGGCCAAACATGTGCCAAAAGACAAACTACTCTCAGGGATTCCTGAAGAGGACATCCCAGCAACACTGTAGCTTTCCATCTTTATTTGGAATCATATCTTCTAATATATTGGTGGCTGTACCTCTATTTATTTTCTATGAGAAAAATAACCATTTTGGAGTTAGTTAAGATGATCAAATCAGCATTAAATAACCTAGTTTAGTCTGACATCCGTATCTTTTGAAAAAATAATGAGTTGTAAACCCATCTGCATCTGCTTAACATTTAAATGCATTTTAAAGACTGGGCATCTTGGATGTCCAAAAGTTGCTTGCTTTTAAGGGCCAGATTTACTTAAAGTGTACAAACAGTGATTTACTTTTACTTACCGTAATACAAACCTTTTTAAAAAGTCAGCAAAATTAATCAGCAAGAGAGTGAAAGTGTAATGTCTTCTGTGATTTATAACAGACAACCGATAGCAGATTAACTGATGTGTCATTTAAGTAACATGAATATTGTGCTTTGTTTTTTGGCAGGAGGAGCATTGAACAAATGAAGATTAATCTACAAAACCTTGGCCCTGAATCAGAGCTGGATTTGGCCACTCACCGCTTTGGGCCTACAGCAGCTAATATGTTTTTATCTTTCTTAGCGGACTGTATGAAATAATCTGCTTCAGGAAGTGGCACTTAGACTTTAATCAGATTTAAAAATAAAATCAGAAAGGTTCTTGATCACAATAAGATTTTTATTTTATTTTAAAACACAAAATACAATGTTTTTTTGTTTTATTATTGGCTGATTTACAAAATATACAAGTTCAAAATGTTCAAAAACATGCACTTTAATAAAAAGTTTCTCTCAACCATTGATTTAGTTTTTTTGGACACTGTAAGCTTTGTGTTTTCTATTTGACTTAACAGGAAAATTTAATGTGACGTCTGTCATTGTTTCTTGGGTTGTTTTTCTGTCTGTCTTTCTTTTTCTGTTTGCAAACAGTGGACGTATTTTACGTGACTTGTCTGCGTCACAAAGTCTCCCAAATCCTTCAATGTTCATACTTTCTTTTTTTGTTTGCACTTCTAGTTCATTCACTTTTTGGGCAATATCCTGAGGAATGTTCTCCCATGTTTGTAGAACCTTTAATACCCTTTCCAATTTTGTGATAGTGGTGTGATGCCTAATTTCATCTAGCCTTTCATTCTCAATTTCATTGTGTATCAGCTCTACTGAAATGTTCATAGCACTATTTGACTTTGTCTCAGTCACCTCATTGAAAACTCCCTTAGCAAGCAGAAGACAAGCACATGTGTGATGAAATGAGAAGGTGCAGCAGTCACATACGCTTGTCATGACACATGGTTTTGATGCTGCTCTTCCAAATAAGCTTTCGACTTCTACAGATTTTTGAGGCTTTGCAGAAATGCTATACTTATGCCTCAGAATCAACATACTGGCATGGGCCTGCAGTTGTGTGTCCAAATCAGGAAAATTCTCTGGACTAGCACAAGTGAGAAGGCTTACTAAAAAGAGATGCTTGCATGTTTGTTTCCTTGTACCAGCTACACAACTGCAGAACTGTTCTGCAGGACACACACTGTAAACTACATGTGAATTACTCTCAGATGGAACACTGTATATATATGTATCTGTTGAATCTATGGTAATTCTCATGGCCCAACCGTTCTGTAGCATCCTCTCAGCAGATTTTTTTATTTCTTTATTTTGCATTCCAGAGTGTTTTTGACCCTCCCACCAGACTGCAAATCCTCTATTATATTGAAGTACTTGTCAGTCTTGTTCAGCAGCACATCAATAAAATGATCCAATCTATGATTTCAGATGACACAGAAGAATTGGTATTTTAAAAGGTGAAAGAAACTAGAAGGGGGAAAAAGATTGGAATAAAGTGCAGCAACAGGTTGGAACTATAAAATTGTACACTTTTCATCAAACTATTAAATACTCAAGACACTATACTAGCTTTCAACTAACATGAAATGCCCACAAATGCATAATGAAGGAAACATTCACAAAAATGATCTATACCGTTCAATTATGTTGTTAGTGTCAGAGTCTCCATGCTTATAGCATCTTCCGAAGTTAGACCACAGATGACCAATTGCCTCCCAGTGGTTCCTGAAGTACTTGCAGACATCTTTGTTTCTCAAAATGGAAGTAAAACATCTCAGCTTTTTTCTTAAATTCATGTTCCTGTAAAATGGACAAGGAAAGTCATCACTGTAAGAAATGACTGTGATTTTGTGTCACACTTTTATCATGTGGATGAATGTGGTACAAAACAGATAATATCATAATTTATATATTATAGTATGAGATGCTCTATTTAATAGTTCAAAAATTATATTTCTTATTCGAAAATTAGTTTTATACTGTAAAATGTACAGATTAAAAAAAAATATATACGCTTACACAACCACAGATGGCATATTTTTTGGTAAAAAACTACAAACTGTTTTTCCAGTGTATTGTTTGTGTTATTACTGTAAGAACTGCAGTTGATTTATAGGTCATATACGTAATCTTTGACACAGACCTATACCCAAGTATGTGTAGTTAGTGTACTGAGAATCTGCAATGTTTTTCATGGATTATACTGTCTGAAACTATTTATGATTTATTAAATATGACAGATTAAATAAATATAACAATAGACAGCAACTAAAACAGTGACGCACATAAAAATAATCCATGGTTATAACACCCCAGAAAAATGCATGGCTATGCACACTTTTTCAGAGGGTCATTATTATAGAGTCAATGATTATATTGTGTTGTGGACCAGATCTGTCCACCTGATTTTTTATACTTATTTATTCATGAAACTTTGATATGAAGGAAGAAAGTTACTGCTAGAATGCTATTTGTGATATAAAGGAGTGACGACGATGGACAAGATTAGAAATGAGTTTATTAGAGGGACAGCACATGTTGGACGTTTTGGAGACAAGGTGAGGGAGGTGAGATTAAGATGGTTTGGACATGTGCAGAGGAGGGACATGGGGTATATCAGTAGGAGAATGCTGAGGATGGAGCCACCAGGAAGGAGGAAAAGAGGAAGATCAAGGAGGAGGTTTATGGATGTGGTGAGTGAAGACATGCAGGTAGTTGGGGTGAAAGAGGCAGATGTAGAGGACAGGGGGGGGGGTGGAGATGGATGATCCGCTGTGGCGCCCCCTAATGGAAGAAGCTGAAAGAAGAAGAAGAAGAAGAAGAAGAAGAAGAAGAAGAAGAAGAAGAAGACGAAGAAAACTGTGAGATTGAGATGGTTTGGACATGTGCAGTGGAGGGACATGGGGTATATCAGTAGGAGAATGCTGAGGATGGAGACACCAGGAAGGAGGAAAAGAGGAAGACCAAGGAGGAGGTTTATGGATGTGGTGAGGGAAGACATGCAGGTAGTTGGTGTGAAAGAGGCAGATGTAGAGGACAGGGGGGGTACGGAGACGGATGATCCGCTGTGGCGCCCCCTAATGGGAGAAGCCGAAAGAAGAAGAAGAAGAAGAAGACGAAGACATACAGGTAATCTAACGTTTTATTGTTATCTTTTTTGTCATGAGCCATTTTAATGTTTTCAGTAATAGGAGTGTTTGCTATGTCTGTAATGTTAGCATACATTTTTGAGTGCACATTTCGGACATGTGTTTGCTTGATTAGTGAATGTTAGTTAAATTTGCTATGTTGTAATGTTAGCTAGCTGTTATTTGTATTGGAATATTAATGAACTTAATTCACCATTATTATTGTTATAATTTTTGTTATTATGTTTATTATTTATTATGTTATATATAATGTTATTATGCCATTCTATGACTGGCTACCAATTACCAAAACCCTTTGGGTGAAATGGTTGAGTCCAAGGGGAGGGGCTTACACTTTATAAAGCAGTTGTAGGAGTGTTGTTTTGTGGAGTTAGTAGCGTTGGAGAGCTTTTGTAGTGAATGCACATGAGCAGGTGCACCTAGTTTGTATATAGGTTTCTTTATGTTCCTCAGATTTTCTTTATTTTTGTTATTTTTCCACTTGTTCTTTTCTGTGGAGTTGTATATACACTGTAAATAAAAACACAGAAAAAAACGAGCAAATGCATGGCAGCACAGGGTGCCAAACGTTTGCCATTAATGAAAAGGACGGTAAAACCCCATGAACTGAAGTAACGTTTACACGACAACATGAAAAAGAACATTTACTATACAGTACTATAAAATGTTTAAACCGTAATCTGAAATAACATTGTCTGTATAATTGCAAATACATGCATAGACCATGGCATTATTTGACTGTAAGTTCACGTAACATGTTTAAACCCTTATTTAATAAAACATGTTTTAACTGTAAATGTAAAAACATGGTGTAGCAGTTGTTTAACTCAACATGATTTGAATGTAGATATAAATGACATGTTGACACCATTACTGCACAAAGCATGTTTCGACTGTAAACTGAAATCATGTTTTAATCATTATTTAACAGAGTTTGACTGTAAATTGAAATGACGTGTGTTGACCGTTATTTGAAAAAATGAACTGTGATGGAGCATCATTTTGAAAGGCATGTGCTGTACAGCATTTTGATTTTGATTATGACTTACAGATAATTTTATATGTAGTTCATGAAACGTATGTTATATGTCACACAAAAAGTCATTGGAGAAAATCAATTGTATTTTTCCCTCTTTATTTTCTTCTGTCACAGTAGTTTCCATTGTAAATAACAACAATATTAAAAACTTGAAACAGTGCTACAGTACCATCATCTAAACATTAAGCTTATATGCTTAAAATACCACATTAACAATTCAAATTCATTTCATCATTGCATCTTCCACAAACTACACTTCGAACAGAACAATGGTCTCCAATTCAATCTCCATGTTGATGCCTTTAAAAAATAAGAGAGAAAATGGTTATAATCATACATCACATATCTATATTCATTATCATGATCATGTTACTCTTTTTAGATGTTCTTGCTATATTATTGCTAAAATCTCTGCCTATTTTATATGCAGCTACAAGCCAAATACCTGGTGCCATCGTCAACCATTCAGATGATTGTGGAGGAATTCAGTGGTTTAAATTATATCTGTCATCAGTACACACAGAAGATGTTCAGGGAAATACTCAAGTCAAAAACGACCCTCTCACAATGTGATATTGAATCTGTGGTGCAGACTTTGCAAGGCCAAGATTTACATTCAGCTTGTAATTCCTTACTTTCCACAGAATACCAAAGAAGACTTTTTTTTTTTTATCAGAAAAATTTTTCGTACGTGCATCCACAACGTATGCATCTTGGTCGTGATGAGAACCGAAACCAACGTTATGCACGGTATATTCCATTGAAGAACACTTTAAAAACCATGTTAATAGACCCAGTGGTTTGGGAGCAGTGTGCCAAACATCAGCATGTACACTCTTCTGTGTTCTCTGACATCTGTGATGGCTCTGTATTCAAATCCAATGACTTCTTTAAGCAGCCTGAGATTACAATCCAACTTATCTTGTACCAGGATGCCTTTGAGATTGTGAATCCCCTTGGGTCAGCTAAAAAAAGACACAAAATGATTGGAGTGTATTTTACACTTGGCAACTTTGAGCCATTTTACAGATCATGCATTGATAACATTCAGTTATCACTTTTGTGTTATGAGAGAAACTTTAACTATTTTGGTCAAACCAAGATGTTTGCTAAGTTGTTGGCAGATGTCAACGAACTTGAAGAGCATGGATTTGTGACATCTTCAGGTGACATAGTACGTGCAACCATAGTGGCTATTATCGGTGATAATTTGGGGTCCCACTGCATCGGTGGTTCCTCACAGAACTTCAGTACTGCTAAGCATTGCTGTAGGTATTGCTTGGTATCTCGCAGTGAACTTCAGAATGTGTGTGTAGACTTTCCCAATCGCACAGTTGAGTCCTATAAGGCGGCAGTTGAAACTCTAAGGACGACCGAAGAAAATGTTGTAAATGGGTTGAAGTTTGACTCCATTTTAACTCTCCCAAATATTTTCATGTTGCTCAGCCTGGCCTTCCCCCATGCCTTGGCCACGACTTGTTTGAAGGCGTTGTAGCTATTGATCTTGCCATTTTCTTGGAATAATTTGTAAAAAGGAAGTGGTTTTCATATACACAGCTGAACAGGAGACTTGCACAATTCAAATATCTGGATTCTGATGCTGGTTCTGCCCCTCCAAGATATGTGAAAAAGGCAGAAAGTTAGGTGGTAAAGCAGCTGAGAACTGGTGTCTCCTCAGATTTCTTCCTGTCATAATTGGAGACAGAGTAGAGTCACAAGACCCTGTATGGCAACTGACTGTTAAGTTGAAAGAACTGGTTGAGCTAGTGTGTGCTCCCAAGATTACCACTGCACAGATTGCGTATCTCAATGTCTTAATACCGGAATATCTGGAAACGAGACAGGAGCTGTTTCCTGGTGAAAGTTTCAAACCAAAACATCATTACATGCTTCACTATACGTCACTCATTTTAAGTCTTGGACCTTTGATTCGTTTATGGTCATTGAGATTTGAAAGCAAACATTCCTACTTCAAAAGAAGTGTGAGAAGAACACAGAACTTCAAAAATGTAAGACATTGTCACACAACCATCAACTTCTTCAAGCAGATCTTCACTCACGGTCATTTTTTTCACCAAAGCTTAAAAGTGTTGACTTGGCCACATACTCTCCTCATTTGTACAGTGATGCTGTGTGCAAAGCTGTTGAGACAAGCTTGCTTAATGAACCAGACTTTGTTTCAACACGGGTAGAATACAAGGGTACCCTGTACAGGAAAGGAAACTTAATTTGTCTTAAATGTGAAGAGGAGTATTTTATTTTACAGTTTGGACAGATTGAGCTGATTTTCGTGAAAGATGATGAGGTGACTTTCCTTGTGACTCCCTGCCCCTTAGTGTATTTGCATGATTATAGACTTTATGAGATTTTGCCTGCGACAAAGGAAATAATTTGGGTAAATGCTGAGGAATGTCTGGATTATTATCCCTTAATTGAGTACAGTTTTATGGGACTGAAGGTCATTACTCTGAAGCACAGCGTTGTTCATCTGTAAAAAAGATAAACTGTCCTCTCCCAACAGAAATGGATGCATTGTTGACTTTTATTGAGAATGTGTTCCCAAACCCTATAACTTCAAAGCTAGCCATAGAGGGTTTGAACAGCCTAGGTGTGGAGACCATAGATGACCTACAGTTTTTGAAAGAGGATGATCTAGGTGGCTTTCTGAGACCGATTGAAGCAAGAAAACTAATAGCCCAAATCCCAAGTAGGTTTTCAAATCAATGGTTGTTTTTACATATACACTAGTCAACATTTGAAGCGGATCAAAAAGTTCATTAAGTTCACAAGAACAGGTATTGGTTTTAAGACAACTATTATGAAAGGTTTGATCCACTTTAAATGTTGACATGTGTACATGCATACAATTAGATGAACTGGAAAAACAACACCCCAGTCTCTTTCATTCTGTACTTTGTTAGCTGTACTCTTTACTTGTATTACAGTATGTCATTGTGGTGTTTTGTATCTGCAGTATGGTTTTTATTGCAGGTTTTTGTTTATGCCATGTAGATATTGCTACCACTCTGCAAAACACTGCCAATGATTTGTCTGCTGAATACACTTCTGATGCATCAGGTTCACCTGCTCCTGGATGCTCAATTTCACCATCCAGCTCTTCAAGTGGAAGACGTGAGTAAAACGCTGATACAAACTTGTCCCAACTTTTTTGGAATGTGTAGCTTTTATAAAATCCAAAATGAGACAATTAAGACAAATATTATGAAAGGTTTTGATCCTCTTAAAATTTTGACTAGTGTAGTTTGATGGTACAAATCAAACTGTGATGGCACGGGGCCTCAAAACATTGATTTTGGAAATTGCATACATTGTGATCCGTACATGTGCCACTGTGGTGATTACCTGGTGCATGAATGGCCAAAACGTCTCCAGTTGAGTCCACAGCTTATGCCAGCGGAGAGTGAAGACTGTTGTGCATTGTTCAGAGCAACTACAGAGCCACAGTGCAGCAAATCACCAGCAACATGTTAAATGTGCCCATTTCATGCTAGTGATTTGTTGCACTGTGGTCCTGCGGTCCCTGTGAAAAATGCACAACAGTCTCCCCTCTGACAATAATGCACTGTGGAAATGAAACAAGTCTGTGCACCACTTTAAATGCATACTCTATATAGTGGCACATGAACAACCCACAAAGCCCCATGCCATCTCTGTTTGTCCGTTATTAAACTTCAATAAATCTGCAGCTTGGGAATAGGCAATTTTGCCTAAAAATTCCAGCTGCATGAAAAGTGTTCATCCTGTAACCTGTGGACATTGGTTTATCTTCTAGGTGACAGTAGCTGTGAAAGCTGTGGCATTATAGTTTTGATGTTCCATGGCAAAAATGCCAGCAAGTTTTATAGAAAAGTTGCAAAATGGCGAAAGGCTAAGTTGCTCTGAGAGAAGACAGTTGGTCCGCATTGTTGCTTCTGAGATCCTGGAAGTCAGCAAATGACCAGCAAAAAACATGTATCAGAAATATCCCGGCAAATGGTGATTGCATACCCAAAGTCTTTCAGAGATCAGATTAATTCCCAGGTTGTAGGAAGTGGATATGATTCTCTCCTTAAACAACTGGTGTGTAGAATTGACAATTTTAAAAGAGCAAAAGCTATTAGTACACCACTTTGTGGTACTGTAGAAGTATCAACAAAGAAACAAAAATTGTTTTATGGTTGTATAAATTCTGATCCACAACTGCTAGTTGGAGAAACATCCGAATTGCAGCAGGAAAAGAAAGAGAAGTTGCTAGTAATGTTTCAAAATAATGAAAGTGATGTAAAGACAATCTATGACTTAATGACTTCTACTTACACCTCTCAAAGAAACAACATCCAATCTGGAAAGGAAACCAAAGATTTACTTGATGAGTGGCCATATCTTTTTCAGCCAGCAGGAATGAAAGCACACTTTAAAGAGCTCACTGGCATTGACATAAACAACAGCTTTGAAGAATCTGCTTCCAGTAAGTTCAGAAGAATATTGGGGTACTTTCAATTTCAGTGCACAGAAAGAGCAAGCAGAGCAGGGAGAATCCTCACAAAGTATAGAGCTGGAGGGGATCATGTTTGTGGGGCAGTGATGTTGCTGCTAACCCATTTCAAAAATGACCAAGACCACTTTCTTGTGATGGTAGAAGACACCTCTGTTCCAAGTGATATATGCTCAGAACAGCTTCCAGCAACACCATGTATAGTAGTGTGTGGTGGGTATTATTTACTATGATCTTGCAACACAATAATTCCAGGTTTCGGGTGACCAGAACTCACATTCTGTTAAATATTATGTCTTACTGAATTTGTGTTTGTTTAAAGGAGAGAACCCACTGACAGCCAGTGTGTACATGGTAGCAGTAGACCAGATGATTGTAAATGACCATCTCTTGAGTTTTACAGAAGCCCTGTATCTGATGTTCTCTCTTTACTATATATTGAACATCAGTTACCCTGTAGAACTGGGAGCCACACTAGAATTCTTGCAAAGGTAATTCATAGACTGCATTCCTTTGGTTAAGAAGCATACCACAATTATTTAAGGCTATTGTTTGTGTTGTGTTTTAAAGGTGCATCTTTAGGATAAATCCTCATAAAAGGTACCAAGGTGGAAAAGAGAGAGAAAAAGAGAGCGTACTCTGTCAACCCCAGAGTATTGAGTCTGACGTCAAAAATTGCTGCAGTTGTGTAACAGGTATAGAAGCTCTGTTGTCTTGTATAGTAATGGTAGACTTCATCTTCTGTGTTTATCATTCATCGATGATAAAGTGCACCAAAGGACAATAATTTTTATAATTAAATCCAATAAATGTGATGTAATTGTCTGTGGCCAAAACTGAAAGTATTTGGTTAAGGCTTGTTGCTGTTTCTGCTCTTCTTTTGGTTTGGGTTTTAATTCTAACTGTTGTGTCCCCACAGATGTGGTCTTTCAGAAGATTGACATTTTGCTGAAGAACAGGACAGACCGACTTTTTGTACATCAGTGCAGCGCTTTGTTCCTTAAATCATTTTTATTACCTTGTGATGTGATAAACTTCAAAATGATCAGAATCCAGGCCCAGTGTTTTTATTTCTTTCAAATTGAACACATTTGTGTTCTGAAACATGTTTTATCCATTTTCCCCATGTGACATGTTCAGGATGATCAGAATCCAGGTCGACTTTTTTTTTAATTGAACAAATTTGTGTTCTAAAACATGACTTTTGCTGGGAAGTGTTTTTCCATTGTTTGATCTTGAAGGTTGCTATATAATAAAAAGCTGAAGTTGTTTACAGCAATACTCTGGCTATCATAATTTATTGTATAACATTTTACAAACATTTGTGTTTCAAGAGTATTTTTAATTTGTTTTTTAGCATTACTTCTGTCACACAATATACAAAAATGTCCCTGTACATTTGGTTTAAATGGGGGTGCACGCCGAGGAAGTTTGAGAACCACTGGCTTATAGATTTGGCTTTTTTTGTGATTTAAAAAAAAGCCATTAATTTGCAATGAAAATTTAGAAAATGTTTGAAAAGTGGAAATAAAGTGCTTTAAGAGAAGTGTTTATTAAAAATAAAGTATTTATTGGGTAGGCTTAGGGGTGTAGAAGGGCTTTTATTCTCACAACAATGTAGCATCCATTTAACAATTTTAATAAATATAATCATTTGCACTCTATGATAATTATTGGATCCTGTTAATCTACAAAAATACTAAGGTGCAACTATCTGCCAATATAGATAGCATCTAATTAGTATTTACACTTACTGCAAATTTAATAATTATATTTATTAAATGAAAAACCCAGCCATTATGGGGGCACAAGCCAGTGTACTCTTAGTGCCGGTCCCAAGCCCGGGTAAATGGGGAGGGTTGCGTTAGGAAGGGCATCCAGCGTAAAACATGTGCCAAATCAAATATGCGGATCACAAATGAGAATTTCATACCGGATCGGTCGAGGCCCGGGTTAACAACGACCGCCACAGGTATAATTAGCCGACAGGGTACCGGTGGAAATTGGGCTACTGTTGGCCGAAGGAGGAGAAGGAGAGGAGGAAGACGTCTACAGAGACAGCAGGAAAAGGAGCAGTGTAGGAGAGTGGAGGTTCGGGTTGGTACTTTAAATGTTGGTACTATGACGGGTAAAGGGAGAGAGATAGCTGATATGATGGAGAGGAGAAAGGTAGATGTGTTGTGTGTTCAGGAGACCAAGTGGAAAGGGAGTAAGGCCAGGAACATTGGAGGTGGGTTTAAACTGTTTTATCATGGTGTGGATGGAAAGAGAAATGGTGTAGGGGTGATTCTGAAGGAAGAGTACAGTAAGAGTGTAGTGGAGGTAAAGAGAGTTTCTGATAGGGTGATGATCGTGAAGGTGGAAGTTGAAGGGATGATGATAAATGTCATCAGTGCCTATGCTCCACAAGTTGGCTGTGAGATGGAGGAGAAAGAAAGATTCTGGAGTGAATTAGATGAAGTGGTAGATGGTGTACCTAGGAAAGAACGATTGGTGATTGGGGCAGACTTTAATGGGCATGTAGGTGAAGGGAACAGAGGTGATGAGGAGGTGATGGGTAGGTATGGTTTTAAGGAGAGGAATGTGGAAGGGCAGATGGTGGTAGATTTTGCTAAAAGGATGGAAATGGCAGTGGTGAACACGTATTTTAAGAAGAAGGAGGATCATAGGGTGACGTATAAGAGTGGAGGAAGGTGCACACAGGTGGATTATGTTTTGTGTATGAGATGCAATCTGAAGGAGATTGGAGACTGTAAGGTGTTGGCGGGGGACAGTGTAGCTAGACATCATCGGATGGTGGTCTGTAGGATGGTTTTGGAGGCGAAGAAGAAGAGGAGGAAAGTAAGGATTGAAAGAAGAATAAGATGGTGGAAACTGAAGGAGGAAGAGTGTAGTGTGAGGTTCAGGGAAGAGGTCAGACAGGGGCTTGGTGGTGGTGAAGAGGTGCCGGATGATTGGGCAACTACTGCAGGAGTGATGAGGGAGGCAGCTAGAAAAGTACTTGGTGTGACATCTGGAAATAGAAAGCAAGACAAGGAGACGTGGTGGTGGAATGAGGAAGTGCAGGAGAGCATTAGGGGAAAGAGGTTGGCAAAACAGAAGTGGGATCGACAGAGTGATGAGAAAAGTAGGCAGGAGTACAAGGAGATGCGGCAGCAGGTAAAAAGGGATGTGGCGAAAGCCAAGGAAAAGGCATATGAGGAACTGTATAAGAGGTTGGACACTAAGGAAGGAGAAAAGGATTTATACCGATTGGCCAAGCAGAGGGACCGAGCTGGGAAGGATGTACTGCAAGTTAGAGCAATAAAGGATGGAGAGGGAAATGTGTAGGGAGTATTTTGAGCAGCTGATGAATGAGGAAAATCAGAGAGAGAGAAGGTTGGAGGATGTGGAGTTGGTGAAGCAGGATGTAGATAGGATTAGTAAGAAGGAAGTGAGAGCAGCGATTAAGAGGATGAAGAATGGAAAGTCGGTTGGACCAGATGACATACCGGTAGAAGCGTGGAGATGTTTAGGAGAGATGGCAGTGGAGTTTTTAACCAGATTGTTTAACAGGATTCTGGAAGGTGAGAAGATGCCTGAGGAATGGAGAAGGAGTGTGCTGGTACCGATCTTTAAGCATAAGGGAGATGTGCAGACCTGCAGTAACAACAGGGGAATTAAGTTGATCAGTCACACCATGAAGTTATGGAAAAGAGTAGTGGAAGCCAGGCTGAGAGAAGAGGTGACCATCTGTGAGCAACAGTATGGTTTCATGCCGAGGAAGAGCACCACAGATGCCTTATTTGCTTTGAGGATGTTGATGGAGAAGTATAGAGAAGGACAGAAGGAGCTGCATTGTGTATTTGTGGATTTAGAGAAGGCGTACGACAGGGTGCCGAAAGAGGATTTGTGGTATTGTATGAGGAAGTCAGGTGTGTCAGAGAAGTATGTGAGGGTGGTGCAGGACATGTATGAGGACAGTGTGACGGCAGTAAAGTGTGCAGTAGGTACGACAGACTGGTTCAGGGTGAAGGTTGGACTGCATCAAGGATCGGCCCTGAGCCCTTTCCTGTTTGCAGTGGTGATGGACAGGTTGACAGACGAGGTCAGACAGGAGTCTCCCTGGACTATGATGTTTGCAGATGATATTGTGATTTGTGGTGAGAGTAGAGAGCAGGTTGAGAAGAGCCTGGAGAGGTGGAGATATGCGCTGGGGAGAAGGGGAATGAAAGTCAGTAGGAGTAAGACAGAGTACATGTGTGTGAATGAGAGTGAGGGCAGTGGAGTGATGCGGTTGCAGGGAGAAGAGGTGGAGAAGGTGGAGGAGTTCAGGTACCTGGGGTCAACAGTGCAAAGTAATAGAGAGTGTGTTAGGGAAGTAAAGAAAAGAGTGCAGGCAGGGTGGAGTGGGTGGAGAAGAGTGACAGGAGTGATTTGTGATAGAAGAGTATCTGCAAGAATGAAAGGGAAAGTTTATAGGACTGTGGTGAGACCTGCGATGTTGTATGGATTAGAGACAGTGGCATTGAGTAAAAGACAGGAGGTGGAGCTGGAGGTAGCAGAGCTGAAGATGTTGAGGTTTTCGTTGGGAGTGACGAGGATGGACAAGATTAGAAATGAGTTTATCAGAGGGACAGCACATGTAGGATGTTTTGGTGACAAGGTGAGGGAGGCAAAATTGAGATGGTTTGGACATGTGCAGAGAAGGGACATGAATTATATTGGTAGAAAAATGCTGAAGATGGAGCCACCAGGTAGGAGGAAAAGAGGAAGGCCAAGGAGGAGGTTCATGGATGTGGTGAGGGAAGACATGCAGGTAGTTGGTGTAAAAGAGGCAGATATAGAGGACAGGGTGGTATGGAGACGGATGATCCGCTGTGGCGACCCCTAATGGGAGCAGCGGAAAGAAGAAGAAGAAGAATATTTATTAAATGAAAATTATTTAAACCTAATGTAAATAGCATTACGTAAAAATGCTGATATTGTCACTTAGTGAAAATAAAAAAATATATCTGTATTTTTCTTAGTGTAAAAGCATCTACAGCTGGTTATTTCGGATTAGCTTGCCTTAACAATAAATGGTTTTCCAGAAGTGGTGTAACAAGTGGGTTGGACAGGAGTGTGTGTTTGGATACCAAGTCGCAACACGCCGGCCGTGAGACTCGAACCGGTACCTCTTGGGTTACAAGCCCGACTCTCTAACCACTAAGCTACAACTGCCCCCACAGTAATAAAATGCTGTAACAGCCACAAGAGAAAACTGATGCCTTTCGCCACTAACCACAGCGGCAAAAAAAAGAACTAAAAGAAATATGATTTTATAAACAACACAGTTCAGCGCCAGATCGCCTCTTTAACAAACGAACGATATGTATGACATGCATAAAAACAATAGTAGGCTAAACACTGACTATAACTCAAGGAAACAACATAGTATATTGTGTCGGATCACCAATAAAGTGTAGAAAAGATGCACTATTTAACCTAATCCCTTCAGTGGCACTAGTGTGGAGCTTCGTTTATTTGATGCTTGTTTCAAAGTCCTTGGTTCGAATCTGTATTTTATACCTTTTGGTATCACAAATCACATCGAAAAGGCATTTATTTTCAACAAAAATGAAGTAGAAATAAAGTGTCTAACGAGTGTTTAATAAAACACTGTATACTATTATTGCATCCTGTTAATGTACACAATTACTGAGATGCAAACAGAATCTGCCAAAATATAGAATATAGCATCTAATTACTATTTACACTTATTGCAAACTATCGCAACATTTACATGATGTAAATAGAATATATACAGTGAGGAAAATAAGTATTTGAACACGCTGCTATTTTGCAAGTTCTCCCACTTAGAAATCATGGAGGGTCTGAAATTGTCATCGTAGGTGCATGTCCACTGTGAGAGACATAATCTAAAAAAAAAATCCAGAAATCACAATATATGATTTTTAAACTATTTATTTGTATGATACAGCTGCAAATAAGTATTTGAACACCTGTCAATCAGCTAGAATTCTGACCCTCAAAGACCTGTTAGTCTGCCTTTAAAATGTCCACCTCCACTACATTTATTATCCTAAATTAGATGCACCTGTTTGAGGTCGTTAGCTGCATAAAGACACCTGTCCACCACATACAATCAGTAAGACTCCAACTACTAACATGGCCAAGACCAAAGCGCTGTCCAAAGACACTAGAGACAAAATTGTACACCTCCACAAGGCTGGAAAGGGCTACGGGGAAATTGCCAAGCAGCTTGGTGAAAAAAGGTCCACTGTTGGAGCAATCATTAGAAAATGGAAGAAGCTAAACATGACTGTCAATCTCCCTCGGACTGGGGCTCCATGCAAGATCTCACCTCGTGGGGTCTCAATGATCCTGAGGAAGGTGAGAATTCAGCCCAGAACTACACGGGAGGAGCTGATCAATGACCTGAAAAGAGCTGGGACCACCGTTTCCAAGGTTACTGTTGGTAATACACTAAGACGTCATGGTTTGAAATCATGCATGGTACGGAAGGTTCCCCTGCTTAAACCAGCACATGTCCAGGCACGTCTTAAGTTTGCCAATGACCATTTGGATGATCCAGAGGAGTCACGGGAGAAAGTCATGTGGTCAGATGAGACCAAAATAGAACTTTTGGGTCATAATTCCACTAAACGTGTTTGGAGGAAGAAGAATGATTAGTACCATCAGGTCACATTCACGCGTTCACTCAGGTTTGTTGATGGTGGTGTGGTGGGCCGTCTCTTATCCCAGAGATCCCTCATGTCTGTGTTGCCTTCTGGTTCTCCCTTTTAGTTATGCTGCCATAGCGAGTCTTGCCGGAGTCCAAACTGCACAGTGACTTTAACTCTCATGCAACAATAGGTACACTTAATAATCAATATCCTTCTCTTCCTGTCACCCTCTTCTCTCTCTCTCTCTCTCTCTCTCTCTCTCTCTCTCTCTCTCTCTCTCTCTCTCTCTCTCGGTCGAGTTAAACATGCTCCTGAGGCTCCAGTGACCACTGTTCCTGCCCCTCTCCCCTCCATGGATCTTCCCACTTCGTCCTGGTCTGCCTCTGGATAGTGTTCTCTTTGACTGAAGGCCACTCTGTGCAGCTGGGGAAGGTTTGTCATCAACGCCTTGGGTGGTTCCATGAAATTCCGGAGTAAGAACGGGAGCTTTGAGGATGGATTGGACTGTAGTTGATGTCAACAGTCTCCTACACTGATTCAGAAATACACTTCGCTTTTGATCATCATCACTGCACCCCGCAACATTGTATACCTGCTACAAATGGACATTCGGTGTAACCCAGATGAGGATGGGTTCCCTCTTGAGTCTGGTTCCTCTCAAGGTTTCTTCCTTATGCCATCTCGGGGAGTTTTTCCTTGCCACAGTCGCCAGTCGCCACCGGCTTGCTCATCAGGGACAAACTTACTCATAAAGAACATATTCATTTTTAATCACCGCATTATCTGTGTAAAGCTGCTTTGAGACAATGTTCATTGTTAAAAGCGCTATACAAATAAAAATTAATTGAAATTGAATTGAATTGATTAAAATGTCATAATACTGTTAAATTCTACCGTTTTTTTCTGTAAAAATACATTTTATTTTTTACAGCTTAATTTTTGTTTCACTTCATGACACAGTGGATGAAAATGAAACGTTCAAATCACAGTCAGAGTTTGTTTTTGTATTAGTACTTTCCATAAAGTGTTCTTTCGGTGTCTTTACAACTTTACTTTCTCTCTCATCTTCCAAACTTTCTGAGCAATAAGATCTCTTTTTTTTACCCACTAATTTCTTTTTACCAGCATCATAATTTTGGTTTTCTGATTGCCTGACAGATACTTTACTACTTTTTTTCTGGAATTACACAAAGGCCACTTATTTCAAATTCTTTCTTATCACCACCAACACATGCAGCCAAGTTTTCAATATGTTTCAAAACACAGCTCAATGAATTGTAATGTACAATCACACTAAACCATCACTATCAGGAATTGCAGTTCTACTACGTGCATGGCAATCAATCACAGCAAACTGTCCATTTTGCTTAATAATGGCACAGGTATTTCCATTCAATGTTAAAAAGCATGTTTCATATTGTTCAAACATTATCTGCAGACCATGGACTAATGGCACACATACACCAGCTGTTATCAATTCTCCATCATTCATATCTACAAATCCAGAAACACATTTACCATATTCAAACATGACCCTTCTCTCATTAAACACATATTCACAAGGAAGATCTGGAACACACAACCACTTCTGCGGTGTCGGATCACTAATACAGTTGTTTTCATGCAAATAATAGTTGTCACCAACAGTTAAAACATTATCTAAATCTTTTGTTTCCCATGAAAAGACAGTATGCACACTATGCATTGCCATTGCAGCTAAACTAATTGCAACACATTGTTTTCCTGACCACTTGAACCTGCTATCACCTTGAATAATTGAACCACAAACACTGTCTTGCCTTTGATGTACTGCTTTCTCCTACATCATCACTGTTTACACATGGCAACATAAAGTAACCTCTACATTAATTCCACTTATAGCACTCAAGCTTTCCAATAAATTATTGACATGCTAAAACAAATCTTGCCAATTTGTGTTGAAAACAACAACAACTGCTCCACCCATATTTGATCCCAACCCACATGCACTGCGAACCTTACAATCTACAACAGCATAGACATCACTACATCTGATAATTGCACATGTTTGTCTGTTAGTCTTCACTAAACAAGATTCATAATTTACAAAAATCTCTTGAAGTGTCTCATACGATTCTTCATGTCCTCTAGTCAGTGACTCCCCTTCTGCCACGTTGCACATTTGATTAAAAATGCAGAGTTTTACCATAACTTTTACATTTAGCCATGTCTTTAACCACTTTCATACAACAATAAGGACACTTGATAATCCATATCCTTCTCTCTCTCTCTCTCTCTCTCTCTCTCTCTCTCTCTCGGTCGAGTTAAACATGCTCCTGAGGCTCCAGTGACCACTGTTCCTGCTCCTTTCCTCTCTGTGATATTCCCATTTGGTCCAGGGCTGCCTCTGGATAGTGTTCTCTTCGACTGGAGGCGACTCTGTGCAGCTTGGGACGGTTTGTCATCAACGCCTTGGGTGGTTTCATGAAATTCCGGAGTAAGAACGGGAGCTTTGAGGATGGATATGACAGGAGTTAACAGTCTCCTACACTGACTGTGTCTCCTACACCACTGACTGTGGTGTAACGTGTCCGTGTGCGGTGTGGTGTGGTGTAACGTGTCCGTGTGCGGTGTGGTGTGGTGTAACGTGTCCGTGTGCGGTGTGGTGTAACGTGCCCGTGTGCGGTGTGGTGTAACGTGTCCGTGTGCGGTATGGTGTGGTGAAACGTGTCAGTGGGCGGTATGGTGTGGTGCAACGTGTCCGTGTGCGGTGTGGTGTAACGTGTCCGTGTGCGGTGTGGCGTGGTGTAACGTATCCGTGTGCGGTATGGCGTGGTGTAACTTGTCCGTGTGCGGTATGGTGCGGTGTGGTGTAATGTGTCAGTGTGCGGTGTGGTGTGGTGTAACGTGTCCGTGTGCGGTGTGGTGTGGTGTAACGTGTCCGTGTGCGGTGTGGCGTGGTGTAACGTGTCAATGTGTGGCGTGGTGTAACGTGTCCGTGTGCGGCGTGGTGTAACGTGTCCGTGTGCGGCGTGGTGTAACGTGCCCGTGTGCGGTATGGCGTGGTGTAACGTGTCCGTGCGGGGTGTGGCGTGGTGTAACGTGTCCGTGCGCGGTGTGGCGTGGTGTAACGTGTCCGTGCGCGGTGTGGCGTGGTGTAACGTGTCCGTGCGCGGTGTGGCGTGGTGTAACGTGTCCGTGTGCGGTATGGTGTGGTATTAAATATAAAGTGCACTGTGCTGTGCGAGTCCAGGGATTAAAGTGTCGTGATGCGAAAGGTGAGATATGTACAGAGAAGAAGTGTGATGATGGAGAGAGTGGGCCAGTTTTTAGATCCTGGGTGTTTTCTGGTTTAAACTCTGCAACAGCTGAAGTTATTATAACATTTTTCCAAAAGGCTGATGGTTCCTTTAATAATGGCTGAACAGGAAACAGTTTCAATTGACATTGAATGGAAATGAACAGCGCAAAGGAGGAAAACTCGACCCTGATTATTTTGGTCTATTTATGGTCCCCAAAATAGAGGGGAAAAGTGTTGATCTTGTGGATTCAGATGGCTGGTTAACATGCAAGGTCAACATTGATCATCTCAAACACCATTATGAGGAGACTCCACAGATACCTCACAATTTAAGGAGGCATTAACAATTTGCCCCCTCTCAGCCACTTAATAAAACCACCTCTCCTCCTCCACCTGCAGGCTCCTCTCCTCCTCCACCTTGTAGCATCTGGGTAAGGGTCATTTAGACTTCATGTCCCAGGCATTCCTTTTAACCCTCGACATCTGTGTTTCAATCAAAGGATTAGCACCACGGCTTACACCTTTAATTGAGGGATTTTCCTACCACAGTGTCATACGCCCACCCCAGAAGACACAAAGCAGAACAGACCCTTAGCTTTTCTGGCTGACTTCACAGGGACGATTAAACCATAAAAACAATCTACTCTCGAAACTCTGCCCCAGTACGTTGAGTATAACACACACACACACACACACACACACACACACTGGAGCATTCTTTTTCATCAATTAAATAATAAACAAAATGTTCCACATTCCATGACAGACCAATATCTTGTATGTATTTTCTTCTTTAAATAAACCTAGTGTTTAACTCTGTCTCAACAATAGTTACACTTTAAAAGGTTTATTAATACATCTCTGCTTTAATGCTCATTCTTTTCATGCTTAATGTCAAAATGATCACAAAAGTATATGTTCTTTATATACTTTTTTATATTTATTCTTTCTACATTCTTTAACAAATGTGCATTTTATATGGTCATGAAATGTACCACACTGTGTTACTACACTTTGACTAAAACTAAGTTCTCCAAAGCAAGCATAAACCGGTAACCACCCACAAAAAACGTGCAAACAAAGGAAGTTTCTTCCTTCGTAAAATTCATGCCTGGCATTGGCCATTCCACTAAAGATAGGTGTGGCTCAGGGACATTAAAAATGACCTAAACCCAACTAATCGTTGCTCAGAACCTGTTCTCCGAGATGGGATTCAGAACCCTTTTGAGAGATCCTTCAGCGAGCTTTACCTTCAAGAACTTCTCCTACTCAGATCATCAGGAGAACCTGGAAGAAATTCTAACTGCCTCCTAATGGACACTTGAAGAATTTCCTTTGTACCGCATCCGGACTCTTGTGCAACAAGCCAATGCAAGTAACCATTTTACCAACCAGTCTAAATGCGTATTTAAGCTTAAGCCCCTTATTTTTAAGGTGAATTTGAATTTTAGGTTGTGGTTATTTTGAAGTTAAAGCTTGCCATTCCTTTTCTTTCTTTCTCTCCTTTTTCCATCTCTTCCTCCTTTTTACCTATTCTTAACTTTGTTTCTTTTTTTTGTATGTTTGTGTAGTTAGTTCTATGTTGTGTTCGTCTCATTCATTAAACGCTGTATTTGTCATAAGTGATAATCTCTGAGTACCGCTTACATTTCAAAGTTCCGGTAATATTTGATCTTACCTACATGCTCTATTAATTGTATGGTAGCCATGTGTGTATCGATACCAAATATCCATACTATCAATACTGGGGATGGTATCAAAAAATATCGATCCAAAAGTCAAAGCCAGCTGCAGAAAGAGTGAGGGCGAGGTTGCTCACCAGTCGCGACTCGCGAGTGCGTGGTATCATGGAGCCAGCAGACAAAAAACGGAGCGCTGTGTGGAGGTATTTTACTGCTGTAGATGAGACCATAGCGAATTGCGACGTGTGTAAAAAGTGTATTCGCTACTGTGGTAACACCACAAATTTACATATGCACATGAAACAACATGACAGAGAGCGTAGAGAACTACAAAAAGAACGAGAGGAGGCCAAAGTTTCAGCCCCGCCGGCAGCAAGACAGAAGACACTGGCAGAGTCCTTTCAAGAGAGATATTATCCAGGCAGCTCAATGTATATGTTAATGTATATATTTAATACATGTATATGTTTAATATGTATAACCTTAGATGTAAAACTGCGGTTTACATCTAAAGGGATTGTTTTGCTTTACGAATATAGTGTCATTTGTACTAACGAACAACTAAACATTAATAATACATTTGTTACAATATTTATGAATTTTTGTTAATGTTTTTTAATGAAAACTAAGATGAACAATGTGTGTGTGTGTGTGTGTGTGTGTGTGTGTGTGTGTGTGTGTGTGTGTGTGTGTGTGTGTGTGTGTGTGTGTTTAATTTAACCATGAGAGGGAGACTATAGGATTGCTTTTTTAAGCTACAAGTGGATAGGCTATAAACTAAAACTAATCATTTTGTTATTTCCCCTAGGTGATTCCCCACGAGCGACCAATATTACAAGAAGCCTTGCTAAAATGATTGCAAAGGACCTGCAGCCTGTCTCCATTGTTGAAGATGAGGGTTTTAGGAATTTTGTGAAAATACTTGACCCACGTTACAGAATTCCAAGTAGGAAACAAATGATGGGGGAGAAAATACCAACACTGTATAAAGAGTGCCACTCAAGTGTGAAAAAGGCTATAGATGGTGCAAATAGTGTTGTACTTACAACAGACATGTGGACATCAAGGGCCACAGAGGCTTACTTAACTGTTTCATGCCATATTATTGACGAGAACTGGCAAATGCAAGCATATGTTCTAGAAACCTGTAGTTTTGAAGGACAACACAGTGCTGAAAACATTTGTTCCGAATTAAAAAGAGTCACTGAGGAATGGGGCATAACAGACTAAGTTCAGGCAGTAATCACAGATAATGCTGCAAACTTTGTTGCGGCTGTGCGCAAAGCAGGTTGGGCACATTATCCATGTTTTGCACATACCCTAAATCTGGTGGTGAGACTCCATGAAGGCGCTCCCAGATCTTCTTCACGTGCAGCAGAAATGCAGTGCTATTTTTTGCAGTGCTATCTTTCTTTCATCACAGCACAAGAGCAGCAGAGAAGCGCAAGGAAATTCAGAACCAACTTAAATGTCCAGAACACAAACTGAAACAGTCCATCGAAACCAGGTGGAACTCCGTGTTCTATATGTTTGAGAGACTGTTAGAGCAAAAGGAAGCTGTGACTACTGTCCTCTGTCTTCTTGGAAAGCCATCCCTTTGCTTAAGTGAGGAGGAGTGGTCCATGATCACTCGTTCCATTGAAGCTTTGAAACCATTTGAAGAAGTTACAAAAGAGATATCAACTAAAACACATGTTTCAGTTTCAAAAGTAATTCCCCTGGTGTCACTACTTCTGAGATCAACAGCAGCTAATGTTTGCCAAGGTAGCAATTTAGCTGCTGAGCTGTCAGCACGATGTCAACGTCGTTTTTTGAAGTACTGAGACGTTTTATCGTTATGCTGTCAGTACCTACCTGGACCCAAGATTTAAAGACCTGGGGTTCCGTGACATGGCAAATATTGAATCTATGAAAAAGCGACTCATCACAGAAATTCAGCCATTGAGTCAGAGCCCTACCTCTTCAGTGTCAGCTGCTGATTTAACCTCAAGCCCAGCTACCAGCTCGACCACAGCAATGGCTACTGCATCTACCTCAAGCTCCCCTGCAGAAGCAGCAGCTTGCCCTCCTGCAGCAAAATGTGGGATATGGGCAGAATTTGACTCTCAAGTCCTTGCATCTCAGCAGCATCGTTCTTACTCTCTGAGTAAGCTTGCCAAGAAACACCTGGGAGTCATTGCTTCCTCTGTGCCTGCAGAAAGAATTAATAAGCCACAAAAGACATTTATTGAAAGGGAAACATGTAAATATGTTATTGTTTCTCAACAAAAATCTGTAGCTTAGTAGTTCTCAACTTTTGTTTAGGTATTAGATATGGTGTGTACTTTGTTCATAGGATAAGGCAGTATTCTAAATAGGAAATTGTTGAATTTGTTATTAAAAACAGCTGCTTTATTTTCTAGTAATAATTTTGTGCACTTTATTTTTTGTTAACGCGAAATAAGTACAGTTAAAGGGAGAAATAATTGTTACTATATTGTTGTTTAATGTATATTTAATAGTATTGTTCAGTTTTTCTGCTAATTTTATTACTGTTATTGTAATTTCCTTGCTGTTGTGATATTTGCATAGTTTATTACAATAATATACTTTTTTCATTTGAAAATGTCTTGTTTTTTGTTAACCTCACACATGACCAATTACAGAGCAAATCACATTACAAAACACAGATGTATCCAGATTAGCAAAATTATGCAATCACTTTATAGTGATACAGTGATATTCGCTACGCAAGAAAGTAAAGGTCATTTAGATTGTGCGCTAAAAATAAAAAAAAGTATCGGTATCGATATCGGCGATATTGGCCTGTATTTACTTGGTTTTGGATCGATACAAAATTTTGCAGTATCGCCCATGACTATTGTATGGTATAAACTAAAGGGAGGGGGGGGGGGGAGTCTTTCTTGGCCAGGGAGATACCCTTTTTATAGAATTAATAAAAGATTATACTGTCTGTTTGGTGATCAGACCAAATAATTGAAATGTTAATTTCATTACTGTTAATTCAATTTAATTTAATTTAAATATTTAGAAGTAATTCTCTGTTATAATTACTTATAAATATTTTCCTTTTTGCGAGATTAATTCGTTACACAATGAATATTCTGATAACTTCATCCTTAAGTCTCAACAAAACAGTGATAGTAATAAAAATCTGTCTATCAAGACACAGAAACCAACATCTAGGAGCACACAATCTTTTAAGAGGGCAAAGTGTGTTCCACAAAAATCTATCTCCGCTAAAGACCTCAAATGTGACAATGCACCCGGTGATGATCATGATAGCGCCACACTCAAAACAGACACTCCAGCATTTTATGAAGACACCAACAGAGTCTTCTGATAAAAAGTCAGGGAGTGGCAATGTGTCAAAACTTGAAACTCCCCAAAAAACTTGTGTGTGCAAGAAACCACAGTCTAAAATTGCCCATCACCTTAAAAGCCATTAACACACTGAGAGAAATTGCTGCTGCATTCTTGCTCCCTAAATACTCCCAGGACAGAAAAAGGTTACTTGAGCAGCTACGAAACAAATGCAATTATAAACATAAATCAAGAGGTTATGGAAAGTAAAAGTGCACCACAAGGAATATTGAATAATAAACTAAGTGCCAAAACATATGTGCACTGTGTTTACTGTAAAGGCCTGTTTGCAAAGTCAACAGTTTCCCAACCAATATCTCCTGAGGTGTTGAAAGTTTCATCGGTAGTTCGAAATTATTTCTCATACTTCAGTTGAGTCAGTGTCTTTACAAGAAGCATGGAAGCGATCCAATAAAATCGGAATACATGAGGGATCTCTGGGATAAGAGACGACTCACCACACCACCGTCAACAAACCTGAGTGAACGTGTGAGAGTGAGGGGACGACAGCATCCAAATATCCCAGTTCACCAAACACTCTATATCCATGTTCCCTCCAGATCTGAGCCTTTACCTGAGAAAAAAAATCTATTGATAAAAGACTTGACTAAATAAAATGTTTTCAACCTCGACTTGAACACTGAGACTGTGTCTGAGTCCCGAACACTGATTGGAAGGTTGGTCCATAACTGTGGGGTTTATAAAAGAAACATCTGCCCCCTGCTGTAGTCTTCATTATTTGAGGTACCAACAAATAGCCTGCACCTTTTGATCTAAGTAGGCGTAGAGGATCATCCTGGTACAGAAGTTCACTCAGATACTGCGGCGTGAGAGCGTTAAGTGCTTTATACGTCAGTAGTAGTATTTTATAATCAGTGTGAGATGGAATTGGGAGCAGTGTAGATGATTAAAACAGGGCTGATGTGATCATATTTTCTAGATCTAGTGAGGAGACCGAGACAGTTAATCGTCACAGTAGTCTAATCTAGATGTAACAAAAGCATTTACTGCATCCTGAAATGAGATCATTTCTAATTTTAGCAATAATTCTAATGGTGAAAGAAGGAGATCCTGGTGATATTCACGTGAGCCTCAAAGGAAAAACTCGGGTCAATAATCACACCAAGGTCTTTGACTGCTGTAGAAAACACCATCCAGAGATGCTACGTAATCGGAAAGTTTACTTCTAGCTGCATGTGGTCTTAGTAAAAGTACTTCTGTCTTATCGGAGTTGAGCAGAAGGAAGTTATCAAGCATCCACTGTCTAATGTCGTTTACACACTCCTCAACATTGTTAAGCTGATCTCTCTCATCTGGCTTTGAGAAATATACAGCTGTGTATCATCAGCATAGCAATACCATGTTTATGTATAATTTCACCCAGAGGCAGCCTATATAAAGAGAAAAGCAGTGGGCCTAAGACGGATCCTTGAGGAACACCAAACTTTACCTCAGAGAGTGTGGAGAACTCACCATTTACATCAACAAACTGATAGCGATCAGTCAAATAAGACCTGAGCCAAGAGAGAGCCGTTCCCTTTATTCCAACAACGTTCTCAAGTCTAGCAAGTAGTATAGTGTGATCAATGGTGTGAAAAGCTGCACTAAGGTCGAGCAAAACAAGTAAAGAGACAAAACCCTGATCAGAGGCCAATAACATTCATTTACCACCTTAACTAGCGCCGTCTCTGTGCTATGATGAGGCCGAAATCCTGACTGATACATTTCATAAATGTTATTCCTCAGTAGATGTGAGCAGAACCTTTTCTAGAATCTTGGAGATATAGGGGAGATTTGATATTGGACTGTAGTTGGACAGCTGACATGGTGAAGGTCAGGTTTCTTAATTAGAGGATTAATAACTGCCAGTTTGAAATATTTAGGTAAAAAACAGTGCTGATTGAAGAGTTTATTAATTTTTGAACAGGTTCAATTTCTTCTGGAATTATCTCTGTTTGAAGAAACTTGTAGGAGAGGGATCTAGAATGCAAAGTCATCCTCTAGAATAGGAGTAAAACTTTGTATTGATTGTTATAATTACACTGCTGTCTACGAGGTAATTTATAAAATAGTTTGGATTTTTTGACTGTTGTTCAACTGTTATAAATTTATTTTTATGAAATTATTACTACCTATTGATGGTGTGCATGTGAGTGCAGTGCTTTTATTTCCTGTTCATTTTGCTACCGTGCTGAATAGAAATCTAGGATTATGCTTGTTATTTTTTTATGAGGGTGGAGAAATATCCTGATCAGCAGCACTTTTCTAAAACTCAGGAGCTTCTCCTTCCATACTATCTGAAATACTGTCAATGTCTCATGAAGATTATGGACCTTTAAAGAAATGCCGACCCCGCAAACATCCCGAACCATCTAGAGACGTACCAGCGCTTTTTGGATTTCACTTCATGTAGAGTTTGGACATTGGACCTGTTTGAGTGTTTAAAGGTGTTGCTGGTGTTGGATTTATGATGATCGCAAATGTTGAGCTATTTTATGAGTTGAAATCTTTTTTTATTTCTTCATCTATAAATACATGAAATTAGTCCTGGAGCAATCCATAAAAAGGAATGGTTTGAAAGCCACATGTCTCATTAGTTTATATTTTAAAGTGAATGGAGAAATCATGAAATATGAGATTCCTACAAATATTTATCTGAGACCATGTCTGGTTCGCCCCTCCCTGCCCAGCCCAAATTTTAGGACTCACAGCTGAAATGCTCTACTTAACTTTGAATGTTAACAGTTCCTGGGAAAAATGTGCTACATACGCAATTCAGATATCATTGGAAAGGAGACATTGAGCTTTACTGTCAATCCTCAAAATTTATATTGCTCAAAAAGATAATGAAGTGCCATGGGTATACATTTCCTGCATTGAACATTATTTTTATTTCATATATAAATACAGTCAAACCCACTTACCTCGACCTCAGTCGACCCTATTAAGTCAACGTTTTTAAAGTGTAGTTTTCCGAGTGGAAAAGCACGTATCGGGATACGTATGAGCGATAACAACGACCGCCGTGAACCAACATATACCAACAATAACGGACGGTGAGAGTGTGGAAGTGAGGGGTTTAAATAGGAGCTGGTGGAGGTTTGACAGCCGCCGAAGGGGGCGTGGCAGGTGGTTTCCTGACAGTTAACAAACATGTATGTACATTTTTATAGCATGCATTTATAGCATGAAATTTCAAGCACGTTAATAATATATTGCAGCCATATTGGTTTTCGTTTATCTCGATCATCGGTTATCTCGACGCCCCCTAGGCCCTCGACATAACCGGGTTTCACTGTACATGAAATCAGTCCTGGAGCAGTCTAGAAAAGTACTGGGTTGAAAGCCACATATCTCAGGAGTTTATATTTCAAATTTTATGACAAATGAGATTCCTACAAACATTTATTTGAGACTATGTCTGATCGTTTTCTCCCTCCCCCTGTTTGAGAGACACCTGCTAAACTCAGGTGATCATTCATACTCTATACATACATATTTGTGACTTGAATAGTCTAATAGCCTTTTGCTTTTTAAATTTACTTCAATAAAATGTATAGCTAAATATCTCCATATTTCACTTGGGACCCCTCTTTTCTAAAATGCTTTTGACTCCCTTCACAATTGTTATAGCTCATACTAAAAACACATTTTCTGAAATGTCTCAAGACCAGGGCCAAACGTTTGTTAATTAAATGTTTGAATCGAATATGGGCATGGAAAAAGAAAAAACCACTGTGATTCCACCCCGTCCTTACAGTGCTGTAGAATATCAGGTCTTAATATTTCCAGACTGTTTCACTATAACTGAATTCTGAGTAGACAGATTTTTACTCCATGCAATAAGGAGCATTTTAATATTACTTGTTAATCTCTGTGACAAAGGGAAAGGTAACCATAACTCAGTGGAAAAAGTCCTGATAATCCCCCGTACCTGTGTGTGCGTGTACGTACTAGCATGCCTGTGCACGGGCAGGTGTGTGTGTGTGTGTGTGTGTGTGTGAGTGAGTGTTCAGCATGGTCTCCGAGCGTGAGGCTGTTTGATAGTTTCACTCGCTGCAGCGGTGTGCAGGGCGAGTGTAGAGGAGCGTGTATGTTAGCGATTGGAAATGTGGTGGGGCATGAGAACATCGTCTCTGTATGCCGGATTACAGTTTAATTGTATAATTTTTTTATTCGTGCCGACAGAAATGCAGCTCTGTGCGGTAAGACTCGCGGCAATAATCTGTGTGTGCTCTCTCTCTCTCTCTCTCACACACACACACACACACACACACACACACACACACACACACACACGACTCAGTACCACCAGGGGCGCAATTAACAGTTTTAAGGGGGGTATGCAAGACAGAATTTTGGGCCCCCATATATACAGTGGAACCTCGGAGCTTGCGGCCTCAGCGCTCGAGACCTCGCATGCTCGCGACTTTCATTCTGACCGGCAACTCTCATTCAGATCGGCTCGTGAGCAACCGCGAGCTGCTTAAAACGCTAGCTTTAACATTTCTAATCAAGGTTTATCTCATTAAAATTGTCTAATAATTAAGTGTTATGGAGTGAAATAGTGTTATTTACTCATTTAAATCGATTTCGTATAGTGTTCTTACTGGGTCGGAAGGGGCGTATCCAAAGGTCGTGAAAATTCTGAACTCGCGACCGGAACTCGAGCTCCAAGGTTCCAGTGTGTGTGTGTGTGTGTGTGTGTGTGTGTGTGTGTATATATATATATATATTAGTGGCGTTCAAAATTAGAGAACAATTTATAACCAATTGAACAATTCTGAAATAATGTCATCTTTACTGCTCAACAGTTGAAGGAGTTTTTGTGCTGTTATAGTATCTTAAATATGTAGTATCTGAATGCATTAATTCACATTATTTCTCTTCTGATGAAATTCATGAAGGAGCTGAAGATAATTCTCTGCTCCTATACTGAACTGTCTGGCCAGATGTTTTCCTTTAAGCCAAATGTATGAAAGGCCCATAGTGTTTATCTTAAGAGCCATGACTGGGAAAATGAGACGGGCTGTCGTCCTTAAATCAGTATGAGCAGAAGTATAGAATATAATCCAGGATGCATGTCTTCTTGGGAGACGACCTCTGACCCGTTCACTAGATGTTGAGATAAATGGTCTGAGAAAGGGAGCTCTGGTACATCTGAGATACATTTAGTCTGGACAAAGACAGACTTCGCTTTGTGTTAAACATTATTGCGAAATAGGCTCACATACATCTGTTATACATTAAGAGGCGGACCCAGAGAACGGGCAAACTATTAAACGTGTGTGTAGCCATGGATCGGGAGTCTATTCGTCCATACGGCGGCTCCAAGCTGATCCAGGAGGCTCGTGAAGAGGCTGAATTTCTGTGTTAAATAAACTTTCAAAGATTCTTTGCGAAGATTCATTCCAAGCAACATCTACACTCCATCAAGACAAGAAATATACATCATTTCCTGGCGTCACGAATCCTGGGCGTGTTGTGGCCTTCAGTTTTGCGGTTCTGCTCCGTCGTCTGCTCGCGAATCTGTCCGGCCGTCTGAAACGGTGAGCTTTTGCCCCCTGGGGTGGTTCTGTTTCTCTGTGGCTGGGTCGCACCGTTTAAAGGCCTGTGTGTGGGTTTTGGGTTTTGTGGTGTGGTTGTTGTTTTGGGAGGTCCTCCGTTCTAGCAATAGGGGGGATTACCAGAAGATTTAAAGAAAATAAAACGTTGAAATATAAAAGTAAAGTTAAAGTAAAGAGAAAAAGTATAAAGGTGAATGCTTTTGAGAAACGTTTAAATATGGTAAAAAAGTTGAAGAAAGAATAAGGTTTAAAGAAAAGGAGCCGCAAGATTTGGATGAAAGCCCTCAGGGAGGTGACTTTAGGTGGGCCACAAAGACCTGGATATTTACTAAGTGAATTTCAGGTCAGTTTTAACAAACTGGATGATGCAGAATTAAAATTCAATTGAAGTTCCCATTTTGACAATTAGTTGACGAGCTAGGTGATGAAGCAGCCTCTCATTTGAATTTCTGCATCTCAAAAAGGTAGCATAAATTCAGCAGAAAAAATAATGAAGAGAAAAAAAAATAAAGGTGCGGCAAAATAGCATGCTATAAGTTTGTATGACTGAGTCGACTATAGTGTATGTGAAATTTAAATGTTGTGTATGTATTTAATGCGAGTTTTTTGATTAGAGAGAGATTTGTGTGTGTGTGTGTGTGTGTGTGTGTGTGTGTGTGTGTTTGAGGAAAAAGTGTGTGCGTTTTGAAAAAAGGAGTCTCTCTCCCTCCCTGTGCGCGCGAAACTGAGTTTGTGTGTTCCATGTGCGCTCAGCTGCGGGTGAAGACCCCCCCCCACTCTGTGTTCCATGTGCGCTCAGCTGCGGGTGAAGACCCCCCCCCCTCTGTGTTTGCGCGTTTGCGCTCAGCTGCGGGTGAAGACCCCCCCCCCTCTGTGTTTGCGCGTTTGCGCTCAGCTGCGGGTGAAGACCCCCCCCTCTGTGTTCCATGTGCGCTCAGCTGTGGGTGTAGACCCCCCCTCTGTGTTCCATGTGCGCTCAGCTGCAGGTGAAGACCCCCCCTCTGTGTTTGCGCGTTTGCGCTCAGCTGCGGGTGAAGACCCCCCCTCTGTGTTTGCGTGTGTGCGCTCAGCTGCGGGTGAAGACCCCCCCTCTGTGTTTGCGCGTGTGCGCTCAGCTGCGGGTGAAGACCCCCCTCTCCGTTCCATGTGCGCTCAGCTGCGGGTGAAGACCCCCCCCTCTGTGTTTGCGTGTGTGCGCTCAGCTGCGGGTGAAGACCCCCCCCCCCTCTGTGTTTGCGTGTGTGCGCTCAGCTGCGGGTGAAGACCCCCCCCTCTGTGTTCCATGTGCGCTCAGCTGTGGGTGAAGACCCCCCCCTCTGTGTTCCATGTGCGCTCAGCTGCGGGTGAAGACCCCCCCCTCTGTGTTCCATGTGCGCTCAGCTGAGGGTAAAGACCCCCCCCCTCTGTGTTCCATGTGCGCTCAGCTGCGGGTGAAGACCCCCCCCCTCTGTGTTCCATGTGCGCTCAGCTGCGGGTGAAGACCCCCCCCCTCTGTGTTCCATGTGCGCTCAGCTGCGGGTAAAGACCCCCCCCTCTGTGTTCCATGTGCGCTCAGCTGCGGGTAAAGACCCCCCCCCCTCTGTGTTCCATGTGCGCTCAGCTGCGGGTAAAGACCCCCCCCTCTGTGTTCCATGTGCGCTCAGCTGCGGGTAAAGACCCCCCCCCCTCTGTGTTCCATGTGCGCTCAGCTGCGGGTAAAGACCCCCCCCTCTGTGTTCCATGTGCGCTCAGCTGCGGGTAAAGACCCCCCCCCCTCTGTGTTCCATGTGCGCTCAGCTGCGGGTAAAGACCCCCCCCCCTCTGTGTTCCATGTGCGCTCAGCTGCGGGTAAAGACCCCCCCCCTCTGTGTTCCATGTGCGCTCAGCTGCGGGTAAAGACCCCCCCCCCCCCTCTGTGTTCCATGTGCGCTCAGCTGCGGGTAAAGACCCCCCCCCCCTCTGTGTTCCATGTGCGCTCAGCTGCGGGTAAAGACCCCCCCCCCCCTCTGTGTTCCATGTGCGCTCAGCTGCGGGTAAAGACCCCCCCCCCCCCTCTGTGTTCCATGTGCGCTCAGCTGCGGGTAAAGACCCCCCCCCCCCCCTCTGTGTTCCATGTGCGCTCAGCTGCGGGTAAAGTCCCTCTGCGCTCCGCTGTGGGCGGGAACCCCCCCCTCTCTCTCTCTCTCTCTCTCTCTCTCTCTCTCTCTCTCTCTCTCTCTCTGAAAGTTTGTGTGTGTGATTGACTGCAGTATGTGTCGGAATGTGTGTAATATATATATATGAATAAATACATATGAAGGTTAAGGTTGAAAACAAGGGTTAGTTTCCAGTAATTATAAGGGAAATATTTGTCTTCTATTAAGAATAAAACAATGAGCCTCAACATAAGGGGACTAAAATCTGCTCAAATCTATGAGCTTTTTGTTCTGTTAAAGACAAAAGAGAAAGATAAAAAACAATGAGCCTTTTTGGGAAAATATTTTTATGTATGGCCAAATAACCTTATAAACCTCTAAAGAGGACCTAAACACCGAAGTCTAAACACCCTTAATACTGAATGAATAAAGACACCCCACAGTGAGACAAACACTCCCCTGTCCTGAATGAATAATATAATTCCCAAAAGGACATATTCAAGTAGAGAAGTTAATGAGGGTGGTGAGTGTGTGCGTGTATGAGTAACTATTATAATAAGTGATTATTGTATATGTATATGTATTGTTTGTGAGTAATACTGATTGATAAAAAAGTTGGGGTGATTATTAAAGTAAAGCAAATGGAAGTTCATGCAATATGATGTTTAGAGGTTAAAAGGAGATGTAGAGCATAAAACTCTGAATGCTGATGGACGTTGTGTGTGTGAAGAATGTGGTGTTAAAAAGAGCACCACAGTGCAACCTGGAGACAAGGTGTTTGTGAAAGTGTTTAGAAGGAAGTGGTATAACGAACGTCGGGAAGGACTATTTGAAGTGGTCCGCAGTACTGGAACAGCGGTCCAGGTCAAAGGATCTCCAACGTGGTATCATTTATCACATTGTGTTGAAACACCAAAAGAGGAGATAACGTGTTCCCAGAGTCAAGATGGTGAGGGTTCAAGAAAGTTGGAAGAAAGTGTGGATGAGCATGCAGCAGGAAAGGAGATGCATGAAAATAACCAGAGTCAAAACCCAGAAGGGGAGATTGTCCGTGATGTGGATGATGTTAATGATGCTGTGTACGTTTTTGATGATGCCAGAAATGACGTTACAGTTAACGGACAGGGAAGAACATTTGGGGACATTGATTTCCGGGAGGTTCCTGAAACAGCAGAGCCTGTGGCTGTCGAGAGACAAGCGTCACAGGTTAAGAAGGACTGTGTCTCAACTGCAGGAGAATCAAGGGAGACAGTTGAAAGAGGGAGTCCAAGACCAGCTCGAAAAAGGTTTAGACCAAAACGGTACGAGAACTAGAGCCCATGAGACTATAGTTCCTCAGCAGATCGCTACAACGCCCTCTCCTCCGAAGGTTGTTATTAGAGTTAAGTTAGGGAAAGCGACTGTTCTTCCTTGTCGATGTGGAAGATGGAATGTTGGTAGTACTGATCCTCCTAAGTGGAGGAATAATCGTGGTGAAGATCTGTTGTTGACAGGACCTGAATTTGAAAGTGTGCCTCGCGATCAAAGAAAATATTTTTTGTATAATGACATGAAGTTGGTGAAGATGCAGACAGATTGTTCACTAGTCTTGCGTAATGCTACATGGGAAGATGAAGGTGAATATGTGTGCACTTATGTAGAACCAGCATTTAAATTTGTACCAATTCTTAATTATTGGGTGGATGATTATGTAACGCGTAAAGTGACACTTGTGATAAAAGATTTGGAACCCAGTGGGAGTGTCACAGATACTAAAGAGGTTCAAGATCAACCTATTACAATAACTACTCCAAGGATGAATAATACTCGAATGGAGCTTGTTACTGTAGCTCTGGATACAACTAAGAATGTTAATACATCAACCCAGACTACTACTACTTTATCTAGGACTGTGAAGGAGAATAATGATACAACAGTGACGACATCTTTGATGTCTGTGAAATTTGTAAACGTAACACAGGCACCTGACATAGTGACCTTAAAGTCAAAAGAGGTGGTAAATGTAACTCTAACCCTAACCCTAACCCTAACCCTAACCCTAACCCTATGTTGAAAACTGAGCCTAAAGTAAATGGTAGTGAGAAGACCTTTGAAGCTGGGGAACAGATGATGGAAGAGCACGCTGTAGAATCAGCTGAGACAGCTCAGAAAAAAAGTATTAGATACAAAGAGTAAGTATTGTGATTCTACTCAAAATCATGCCTTACAAAGGAGAAACAGTGACTGGAAAGCATATGGTTTCGATTCATCAGTGTTACAGATTGCTGACCCATGGGCAGGTAGGAACTTATGGTTCCAGCAGAAAACTAATTCTGTTAGATCAGTTAGAAACTTGAATTGTCCATGTGTGGTGAAAGTTTCATCACCAGGCACATGGCCGTCAATTTTAGAAACAGTGCCAGAACCACTATCTATTAGGTGTCAGTCCTATGCATTATCATGGTTGTTGTTTCAGCAGCAGGCATCGACGGATATAATAATGGCTTTGTCAAGTAGTCTGTTTAGACCTAAATATGATTGTTCATGGTTGAAAGAATTACCTTATGTGAATCTACTGGATCAACATGAAAATATAATAACAGCAGTCCCTGAGCCGATGGAAGTGACACCTGTGAAAGCTGCTGGTTGTTTCTGTTCAAATGAAACATATACTGGTTCGGGGGATGTTTATGCGAGTATCTGATTGTGACAGCTATTTGATGAATTCGGGCCAACATGATAATAAAAATATTAGTAAGTTGTATGAAGTAAAGTTTCATGCGCCACATCAGAAATATAGTAAAACTTTGATGGTAAGGAATCAAGATTTGCCTGGAAATGTGACAGTAGGGAATTTTAGAGATATTTGGTGGGTTTGCGGTGATAAGGCTTATATATTTCTGCCTTATGGATGGATAGGATGTTGTTACATGGCAAGGCTGAAACTTCCATATAAAGTTTTTGCTGTGCGGCAGGGAGAAGGACCTGATAGAAATCAGTCGATTGTTGTTTCTACAAATAGGATGAAAAGAGCATTGGCACAGTTCCATAATTTGGAGTCCTATCATTGGAGGATAAGTCTAGGAGAAAAGTGGGGTATAGGACTGTTCCCATGGTATGGTGTGACATTTTTAGCTGATCATATTGATAACATCACTTATACATTACAGGGTTTCGCCAATGAGACAATAAGGGGGTTTGATTTTCTGTCAAATACTCAAAGGAGTCATAGATTGACCCTGCTAAAGCATGACATGGCGTTAGATTATATATTGGCCAAGCAAGGTGGCCTATGTGTGGCTTTGAACTTAACTGGAGATGCATGTTACACCTTGATCCCCGATTCTTCTGATAATATGAATAGTGTTATAGAGGCATTGCAAAACATACGAGATGCGTTTGGTCCATCAGAAGGAGCTGGATGGTCTGCAAATTCTTGGCTGCAGGACAAATTAGGACCTGTAGGTGCAGTCCTGGTACAAATTTTTGTGGCAGTTATCTTATCGTTGTGTGTGATGTTTTGTTTCTGTACGCTGTTGTTGTTGACCTTTGCGAAGGCAATGATATTGCGATGGGTTGGAGTTGTGATGCCTGGGGATCGAACCCAGATGCAAACATTTGCAAACAACTGATATAGATGAAGTGGAATTAGAAGGTGAACTGGTGGAGAAGTATCCATTTTGATAGTAGTTCATATTATAATTTTTCATATATATTTTGACTATAGCTTACTTTTTTGTAGTTTCCTCCTATACTGCGTTAGGATGAAAGGGGGGAATGGAATGTGGTATTATGATTCATTTGTTGCCTGAGAAGACGATACTGGTTGTTTTTTTTCTTTTATTCTCTCCAAAGAAACAATATTGGGGGAGATACATACGTTCCAGCATGGACAACAATCTGAGACTGGAAGGCTCAGAACGAGAATGCTGTGATTCTACACATCAGCGACCCCATACTGAGAATCAACGCAGGCGTGGATGGACATTTTCCCCATACACACATATAAATGTTTATTATTGGATTTCATGTGTTGCAGTATATCCGGTGACATTGCTAGAAAATGTTTGTATGCTAGTGGTAATCATAGTAAGTTATAGTAAGTTTCTTCTGTTGCATAACAAATGCATATGTATTACTTCCTGTTAAAGTTTTGATTGGGCTGGAGTACAGTTTGTGGCCACCTGGGGCAGAGGGGCCGTGAGAGCGGTTTTCCTGTCTTGATTGTTTGAAGGATATTTAAGGAGAAACAACTGCCTGACAGGTTTATTCACTCTCGCACTCCATAAATTCATTATATTGTTAAGGTTATGTGACAGGAAGTATAATTATTATCTCTGTAAACAATGATGAACATGTACGTTATATTCTTTTGTTTGTAGAGGGCTTTTAGAGCCCTCTAAGGGGGGAAATATGTAGTATCTGAAATATGTAATATCTGAAAATATGTAGTACCTTTATTCGACTTTATTCTGTATTGCTGGAATGCAGGCCAGATCTTTTCCCTACAAGGTGATGTTGAAAGACCATAGAGTTTATAGCAGAGTCTGGGCCAAATGTTTATGTTGAAGGGTGTACGTGCAGCTTCTGAAATCCCCCACGAACCGACTGTACAACGAGACATGCTTGCGTGTCCATATGTGGTGATGTTCCTTATGCTAAACATTCTGGAAAATGAGCTCACTTACATCTTGCATGTTTTGAGATGTGGTCAATAGCAACGGCTCAGATATATATAGATGAGACAGGACGTTAGATCAGGAGGACGGTTCGTTTGGCTCTGAACCCCTCCAAGCAAATCCTGGATGCTCGTATCAAGATGCTGTACCTTCTGTGAATAAACCTGGTTTGCAAGAAAGACGGTGTCTACAGAGATTTCTTCCAAGCAACAGCTACACTCCTGCACAACCCAAAGTGGAGTATCCTTCTTCTTCGAAAAACACACCACAGAAAAACCGAAAGCCCCAATTATTCTCCCAATTCTCCACCTCGTTTACTGCTTTGTGAATTTTATTTTCTACTGATAGAACATTTCGCCCCCTTTTCCATAGTGTTCCATCATCAGCATATAATAACCTTCCTATTCCATTATCTACAGTATGATAGAGGTCATTAATCATTAAATTTAAAAGAATAGGGCTCACACTTCCCTGGGGAGTTCCATTCTCAATTGGACGGGTCTGAGATAACGCGGTCCCTACACACAGAAAAATAGGTGTATCGTTTCTGTACCTAAAGATACACTTGCCATGAAAGTACCCTGTAAGGTACAGGAAATGGTCCTTAAGCTGACAACTGTGAACCTTTGTTTTAATTTAAAGGTACAAAATTAGTTCTGACAGCAAAGGGTACATAATTGTACTTTTAACAAGCTTAAGGTGCATTATGCAGCAAATCTGAGATCATTAAATCATAATTTAAAAGCCATTGGCTCGTCTATTCAGAAGGCGGGATATCTTCTTCTTTGCGCGTTGCACAGTGAGTGCACTTTCTTTCTCACTTGCAATAAGAGTGCGTGAAATGAGCGAAAATGACGGTTAATTGTCCATCCCTGTCGAGTTTTTCCACGGATGAACTAATTCAGAAAATAATTGAAGCTGGAATACAGATTAATGAAGAAGAGGAAAGGAAATTCAGGGGTAAGTAACACATTTTTTTTTCTGTTCATAGCATGCTACAGTTAGCTATCAATAACATTTACAAGCATAACTTTAACTATCGTTAACTACACTCAGCACGTTATGGCTTGTTGCTAGTTGGGTTACACACAGTTATTTTGTTCATTTAGTCAACTAAGCCATATAAAATGCTTCCACTTAACGTCGCCTTTTACCCCCTGCAAAATTGGGCAGCGCAAAACATTTTTCCCGCTTCGCGTCGTCTGCTGTGGAATATCGAAATCTGCTCGAATGGAGCATTTATTTTTTCGATTTTACAACAAAACCTTACATAACCTATCCTATAAATGTTGTTTCTTATGCTAAAACAGCGTTTAGAATTTTTTTCAGGCTAGACTATCACGTCTTGCGTCTGTTGCAGCGTCTTGCACAAGAGCTCAGCGTTTTTATGCTGCCTTCACGTGCTTTCGGAATTAGGGTAAATTTTAGTAACTAGTTAAATACTATAATGTAATGAGCACGATTTCAAAAGTGGGATGTAGGAAGTTTCCGGTAGCACGTGAAGTCAGCATAATTAAGCGCGTCTCAGGACACTGACTGTTTCTATAGCAACCAGAGGCCGAAGCTTCAGTGGCAGCTGCAGTGAATGATGACTTCATTAGTCAGGGATTGGTTTTTTATAAGTAATATACTGGCACCGTCTTTGGCTTATCTTCGTTTAGGCGTTCATGGAGTTAACTCATTTTCCGACGATGATCATTTTCCACACATTTATTCGCACTCAAGTCTGTCTGTGTTTTACAGTTATTCGTCTATGTCTGTGTGATCAGAAAATGACGTAGATGGAGAAAAGCGGAAATTGAAAGCAGAACGTGCACCACTTGTCAGCGACAGTGAAGTAAGAAAGCTGAAGGAGAAGTTTGGCCATACAAAGCAGTTTAGATCCACCAGTGCATCTGCAAATTTGTGACGAAATCCAAGATGGCGGCGCAGCAGTAGCTCGCAGCGGCCTCTCCGGATCCAAAAATGGTGCTTTCACCATATTTAGCACGACCCTTCACAATATATGGACTTCAGAGTATGCTGTGTTCATGTGTACGACCACCAGACACTGCTACGGTACAGGCAAGCAACAATCTGCATGATGATCTTTTCAACAACCTTCGCAACCTCAGCTTGCTGCGACCTCGGCCACAAAGACCAGGCCCCCAGACCTCGGTGTTACCTGATGCCGGCGGCCGGAAGAGCTGTTCGAGGAAGCGGAATGCACGGCAAGCGGGGGGGGTGTCCGTGCTAGACTAAATGCTAACCCTAGCCGGCCGGCTATCCCGTCCATTTTTTTTTACAACGTCTGCTCCCTGGATAATAAACTGGACTACATCCGACTCCAGCAAACCACACGGCGAGAGTTTAGAGACTGTTGTGTCTTTGTTTTCACGGAGACGTGGCTCAGCGACAGAGTTCCGGAAGCCGCCATCCAGCTAGACGGGCTAACCGTGTTTCGAGCCGACAGAAACGCAGCTCTGTGCGGTAAGACTCACGGTGGTGGCGTGTGTTTATATCAACATGGAATAGTGTAAGAACTCTGTGCTTGTTTTACGCTACTGCTCATCGCTAGTGGAGTTTGTAACTGTTAGATGCAGACCTTTTTATTTACCACGGGAATTCACCACAGTTTACATCGTCGGAGTGTACATTCCACCCAGTGCTAATGCTAAGGAGGCACTGAGTGAACTCTATGGTGCTATTAGCGACCTGCAGAATGCTCACCCGGACGGATTGTTTATTATCGCCGGAGATTTCAACCATGCGAATCTCAAGACTGTGCTTCCTAAACTCCATCAGCATGTGGACTTTGCAACGAGAGGAGCGAACATGCTGGATCGTGTTTACACAAACATCCCCGGCGCGTATCGTGCGGAGCCCCGTCCCCATCTCGGATACTCAGACCACTGCTCAGTTATGTTAATTCCAGCATACAGACAGCTCATCAGACGCTCTAAACCGGTTCTAAAACAGGTGAAAACCTGGCCAGAAGGAGCTACTTCTGCTCTTCAGGACTGTTTTGAGTGCACTAACTGTGACATGTTTAGAGAGGCTGCAACCTACGGCGATTCCATCAACTTGGAGGAGTACACATCATCAGTGACCAGCTACATCTGCAAGTGCGTTGATGATGTGACCATCTCCAAGACCATCACTACACCAGAAACCGTGGATGACTGCAAATGTGCGTGCGCTGCTGAAACAAAGAGACTTTGCCTTTAGAACAGGGGACAAGACGGCCTTAAAAACAGCAAGGTGCCAAACTGTCTCGTGCCATCAGAGAGGCGAAGCACGCACACGCGAAGAAAATCCACAACCACTTCCAGGACAGTGGAGACACCCGCGCATGTGGCAGGGCATCCAGGCGATCACGAATTACAAGACCACATCACCTGCTTGTGACCGTGACCCCTCCCTCCCAGATGTGCTGAACGACTTCTACGCCCGGTTCGAGGTGCAGAACAACGTGGTGGCGAGGAAGACCATCCCTCCTCCCACTGACCAGGTGCTCTGTCTAACCACAGCTGAAGTGAGGAAAACTCTATGCAGAGTTAACCCACGGAAGTCTGCTGGACCAGACAACATTCCTGGCAGAGTGCTCAGGGAATGTGCAGAACAGCTAGCAGATGTCCTCACTGACATCTTCAACATCTCCCTGAGCAGCAACGTTGTTCCCACGTGCCTCAAGACAACGACCATTGTTCCCGTGCCGAAGAAGTCTTCTGTCTCCTGCCTCAATGACTATCGTCCCGTCGCGCTCACACCCATCGTGATGAAGTGCTTCGAGAGGCTCGTCATGAGGCACATTAGGACACAGCTCCCTGGACCCCATGCAGTTTGCGTATTGTCGGAACTCAGAGCCCGTCTCTGAGGCGACACATCGAGGGTGGATTCTTTTGTTCAGAGGATTCCCAATAATGCTCAGCCAACTCTAGAAAAACTAAAATATAATGGACACAAACTGCCAATGAAGGATCCTCAGTCTCAGATGAGTAAAAGCAAACTTCTTTATTCCATACACGTTCCAATGAGCTCAATAGAAGATGGGTACCTCACATCAAAATGAACAGCACATCAAAAATGATAGAGCACGCCAAAGTGAGGAAGTACAAGTACTGTCTGTTTCACGCTTGTATTTATACCCTGTAGCCACCGTATCTTTCTATTTTTTCTAATTTCTTCACCTTGAGTAATTCCCCTTATTTTCCGATCTTTCCCTCTTTTTTCAATTCCCCTTATCTTTGACCTTGGTGCTCTTTCCTCCAAACAACACCATATTTGGAGTTCCTGTTTTTCCCAATTCCCCTTATATTCGGCCTTTTTCTGATTTTATATTAAAAAAAAAGGAGTGAGTATAAAGCCCTTATTTTTTCTGGATCCAACCATACGCTGTTTTCAGTCCTCCAAGTTTGAACACCATTTTTGCGGCCTATTTTGTCTTCCTGCACCTGCAATGGGTAAGTGTTATGCTTTACTCTTTTTATAATGCTGTTTGCTATTCTACATTTATTGAATTGAGTTATCTCAGTGTATTAGATTGACTGTATACATGTGCTTGATTATATTATTTTATTTGATAGCTGCAAGTGCCCAGGTTATATTTTAATTGTGCATTCTGAACTGATTGTTTCATAGTATATAGAATCTTCTCTTGAATGTGTGTTATCTTTTGCCTGCACCTAGCAGTCACCGTGATGTTACCCTGTCTGACATCTTATCTCTGTTGGTCTCTTTTGCTCAGCTCCACCACGCAAACGTTCTGGAATATCTCCAATGGGTCTTCTTCGCAGACAATACCGCCAGTTCCAGCTCTCCTCACTTGCTGCTGAGCTTGCTCATTTTCTTGGACAACTCTCTGGCCTAACTGTTCCAGCGAATCCCTATCTGCCTCCTCGCATAGTGCAGAGCACTGCTACGCGCGACATGGGCACACAGACCTCTCCTGATCTCTCTGCTACCCGCTATTGAGCTTATGATGACAACTGCAGTGAAGGCTCCTGTCCCCCACCGTTTTCTCCCTATTCTTCACACTGGTCTCCCACTGATTATTCCCCAACATCTCCTGCGCCAAACCAACATGCTCCTGTGCCTTCACCCGGCCTTGGGCTGGTCCAATGTGTTGGTCCAAGGAAAAAGTCCATTAAGGCTTAATATCCATGGTAATCAAAAGTAAAATGATCACAAGTACACAATTTAAACAATCCACTTACACTATTGAAACATTAACTCAATAAAAGGAACCTAGTACTCATGAATACCCAGAAGCTATTAACACCAGTGTTAGTAATCAAATTCAGTGATAATATTATGAATAATATTCAGTGTAAGACTTACAACATACTTAGAATCGTGTAATAAGGTGAACAAAAATCAAGCCACTTAAAATTGGAAAAATAAGCGAAAATAATAACGCAAATAAACCCAAAGATCAGCGATCGTAAAGATCGACAGGAAAAATAAATGAAAGAACAATAGATCGACATTATAGATCGACATTAGATCGACATTACTCCCACCCTCTAAATGCAAGGGCCGTGCCTAATCACAACATTGATGAACTAGGAGTGGGCGAAAAACCCTGCAGACAGTCAAGTGCCAGGGAAAATTCCCACTCTGCCCGCCAGTGGCGCGACAGTGGAATCATCACCAAGGTCATCCTCAGTCGTGATTGTACATGCAGCTTTAAATATGAGACATGTGAAATAGAACTAAAATGAAAACGAAACAAGATAGTCCGCATAAATGTGGTAGAGCTATGGAACAGGTGACAACCGCTTAATCCAATGTGGTAAGGGAGCGGTTATACGGCGACCAGTCTGTATTGCGAACCACACAGCATAGTACCATTTTAAGCGGGAACGTCTACCCTGCATTGAGATTATTTCTGAGTCTATGGCACGCATGCGGCATCTGCGAACCAGGATAGGGCGACAGTGCCAGTCCCGATGTTTTGCTGGTTCCGTTGTCCACAGAACATAGCCCCCTAAGGTAATGGTGTAGTATGTCACAGTAGTGCGTTGCATGACGAAGGTCGTGAGCAGGAAACTATGGGTGTTTCGAGCTCTTGTTGAGAAGGAAAGAGCTCCAAATGATTCAGCCAGGGAGATAGCACGACGCATAGTGAATACACGGGTGACCAGCTGGAGTCCACCAGGAAGATCATAAACAGAGTTCTGAATGGAGTCTAACCACATTCCCTCCGGAGAAAACATGTTAGCATGGCGCATAATGGCGGTCACTGGTCTACGCTGGTCCTCATCTGTTTCCCAAACAAATTCATCCCTTTGTGGAGGAAAACCGAACCAATCACGGGGTCCATCATAGCACCGGTCTTCCAAAGGACAGTCGTCACAGCCCTGGCACCACAAGCAATGTGTCTGACGGTCAAAGGCGAGGGCATCACATGCTTCACAGGGACCCCTGAATGTGTCGAAGGCGAAGCGATATCCCTCATAACACGTGTCAGTGAATGCGCACACACCAGGAAACAGCCGCAAATTCGGCTGTAGCCACCTGGGTTCACCAGCGGCCATGTTCCTGCACACAATATGAAGAACTCACAACAACAACATGGTTCATACAACAGAATTAAGACAGCAAGCATCCGAAGCAGTTTTCCTAAAAGTGGAAATATAGAAGTAAGATTCAGTGGGCATGTCATTATTATCGAGATCAGTAATCAAACACAGATAGATAGATGGCTAGTTAGATATATATATATATATATATATATATATATATATATATATATATATATATATATATATATACATAGTAAAAAGGATATGTCTGGGGAAAGTTATTTGTGTCCTTCGTTCAGGGCAAAAAGCCTTGCATTCATGTCCACATAGACATCATGGTCCATGGCAGCATAGATGTGATCTACAGGAAATTCCTGCTCTGTGACGGCAGACATTGGAAACTGTACATATTGTCCGAACAGTGAGTGCACAGTCTTGCTGATAAGAGCACGGAGACAGGGAATTCCACAGCAAACAAAATATGCCACGGCTGCAAGAATAATGGCAAGTGTAGTTCCAATGCGCACCAGTCCCGCCAACCAGCTTGAAGAAAAAAGCCAACTTAGCCAGCTGGACAGAGCAGATTCCTTCGCATTATTGGAGACCATCTCATCACGAGCTTTCACCATACGGTCCAGTAGAGCGTGTAGCGGACCTGCAGAGCCAGTGTGGAGAGAAATAACCGCGCAACAGTCCTCCCCAATAAGATGGCATACACCTTGGTCTGGGCCAAGCATTTTGTCAATCGCGAACCTATTCTGCACAGCCATTAGTGTAGTGGCATGAAGTTGTTCTGATATCAGTTTCAAGGCTACAATTGTGTGATTGATAAAACGTTGTTGATTGTACCAAATATAATTTATCCAGGCCATATTACGATCTATCTGGATCCAAGGGAGAAACATTGTCAATGCCTTGGAGGCACCCTTGTCTAGAGCAGCAAATTCAGCTGGAACACCTACTGGTGTGCCCTTCCAACTTATATAGATCTCAGGATCCGGGCCCCATGAGGGTAACCTAGATTTATTAGTGATCGTGAAATATTTATCCCTATAGTCGTTCACGATACTAGATAAAATGGTCTTTGCAATGTTACCCTGAGGAGCATCCCGACGTCGCCTTGACCTAAACAGGTCATTTAAGCGGGTCTCATTTACCGCCATAACAATGAGACGTCCTTCTAGAACTACTGGAGCGCAAAGACCATGCCACAGGCTAGGTAGAACCTGCAGCACTTCACTTCCTCCGCAGAACCAAAATACGTCCGCTAAGGGCAGTGTGCCCATCCTCAAGTTTGGGACATGAAACTGTCTACGTGCATTAGTGTCACATTTTTGTGTGGAGGAATTACAAGACTGTCTTAAGTTAAGTATGTGGAACGTCGCGTCAATCTGTTGTACACATGCCTTGTCAGGTAATAAACCTACAGTAATTACTCCTTTTGCGCGACGGCACAATGGGAAAGTTTGTTCTGGGTGCACAATCACCCGCAAGTCATCATTACTGAGTGTGGCCAGGGGCTGATATTCGCATGAAGCACTACGGGAGCGCATCCATGTGGCTCCATAATTTTCAGCGGCTGAACCCAATAGACATATTGCTGGACAGAGATGAGTGGTATCATAGTGTTCTTTATCGCATGCCTCTAACCCTACTGTTGGCATAACACGAGGTGGGCGACGAGATCTTCTGTCGCATACAATACATGTAGAGTTAGGCACTGCTGCACGTCCTGACTCTTACAGCCATTGTCTGTACAGGTTAAGGTTTGGCTGAATATTTGTAGTTTCTGCATATTGCTGTACTGATGTTACGTTGATCCTTTCAGTGCATCTAACACAAATTGGGGCTTTTGAATTGGAGGGATATATGGGGTTCTTGTATCTAAAACTAAGTTGCCAGTTAGGGACATATACGAAAATCTTATATAGATCAGTCCCATACACTAGAGACTCTACTGAGGTTCTTTCGAACGTGCCATGTGGGAGACCTACATGGGGAAAACCGTAGAACCATAACAGTGTGATGTCAATGCAGTTACGGGTGCTTACCATACGAGGTATAATTTTATGGGGTATTCCTGTGACGACTACAATGTCTGGTTCTTTATCTGTGTTGGTTATTCTAGCCTCAAGTCTCATCTCGTATTCGGGAGTGTCCGTTGTCTCTGTTGAGTTGCAAGGATGAACTAGGGATATGGTGTATGTTACAAATATATGTTGTGCAGTTACGGGAAAAAATGGTAGGACCCTGGTGTTGTTTAAAACACCCAGGGCGCACCGGAATTGTTCTGCAAGCACGTTTCTTGCCGAATATACAGAAACTCTAGCAGCTGCTGCCGAAGTGAGACTGGTTTTCGCGTGGTGACCTAGGGACCCTAGGGGTTTAGATCTCTTGTATCTGTGTGTGAACATATTGCGACATTCTGGGCATGCTGCAGGCTGAGAGCAGTTATTTAGAGAAATGTTAGGGACTGATACATCTGCTGGATGATGTAGATATCGGTTAAGGGAAATGTAAGTGCAAATGAACCATACAACTAAAGCCATGACAAGTACTGCCCAGTCTCTTTTGGTGGGGTGAGCCTGTTTGGGTTTTGGGGAACTCTCCATCATGGTTCCACAGGTAGATTGATATCTAGGTCTACTAGATCTTGTAGATTAAGGGTGCCAAACTGTTCAGGTGGAATGAGAGTGTTTTTGTCACTGTCTAGTAGTCTATGAACAGTCTCTTCCACTTTGTCAGAATCTAGTGTCTCGTGCTGTGGTTGTGAATCAACCTGATATGAACACCCTGCCTTCGGTTCCCCTTCAACTGGTCGTGGCGGTTTGGTTTTGGCACGTGTTCTGTATGCTGGCCCTCGGTCCTGTGCTGGGCCAGCGCTGTCGTCGTCGCCTTCTGAGTCGTCAGAGTGGGCACAGTGTGCCAACTTAGCTTGAGATTTCCTCCACTTTGGTCCTTTCACTGCAGCTCTGCAACAATGGTTAAGGTGATACCAGTGTTCCTTACCTTCGACCTTGACTGTGGTAGGAGTCGCTAATACCACCTTGAATGGGCCTTCACGTCGTGGCTCACTCCAGTGTTTCCTTTTGAACACTTTGATGTACACGTAATCACCTGGTTGCACCTGCTGCAGTGGCTCATCAACATGTGCTCCGTGTGTGGCTTCACAGACCTGTGAATATAAAGTTCTGTGTATTTGCGTCAGATGTTTGCAATAACTAGACATGTCTGCTTCAAGTTGGTCAAGTGAGGAGCCTGTGTAAGGTCCTTGTGTAAAAGCAACTGGCATGGGTCGTCCAGTCAGCAGCTCATGTGGTGTCAGGTGTGTATTGCGATTTGTTTGAGAGCGCATTTTCATCAATGCCAGTGGTAGAGCCTGCACCCAATTCAAATCTGTGCTAGCACAAATTTTTGCTATTTTCTCCTTCAACACCCCATTTGCTCTTTCAACCATTCCCTGTGATTGTGGATGGTAAACACACCCCATTCTTTGCTTGATACACAAAGCTTCTGAAAATGCCTTGATCACATTATTCACAAAATGTGGTCCATTGTCAGAGCTCAACTTATCAGGTATCCCGAACCTTGGAATTACTTCCCTGATCAAAAACTTAGCCACAGTCTTTGCATCATTCTTGGCAGTAGCTGTTGCTTCTACCCATCTGCTAAAACAATCTATTACTACCAAGATGTATCTTTTCCCTTCCTTCCTGTCTGCCATGTCCACAAAGTCCATCATCAAATGTCGAAATGGTCCCCTTGGTTCAGGAATGTGACTGATTGGTGCTGTGAAATGTTTTCTGACATTACGTGCTGCACATAGCTCACAGGACCTCAGGAATTTGTCCACCAAACTGGCCAGATATGGCGACCACCAATACCTTTCGGATTGTGTCTATTGTCTCCCTACGATTACAGTGATCTACCCCATGTGATTCTGCAATGAGCCTCGGTAGAAGAGCTAACGGTGCCACCCACACTCCATCAACACTTCTCCATAACCCTGTGTTGGGGTCTTGTACTGCACCCCGTTTCTTCCACTTCTCTTTTTCTTCCCCACTTGCTAAAATCTGATATTCTCCAAGATCTACTTCTGTTACCTGCCCTCTTACTTCCTCATGCTCTCCTTCCTGCATCATCACTTTCACACAGTCCTCGCCTATTGCTGCTTTCTTAGCTGCCTCATCTGCTGCTGCATTACCTCTACTAATCATCTCACCATCAGATTTGTGGGCTTTACATTTCACAATGGCTAATGTTTTTGGAAGCATCATTGCTTTGAGCAAATCAGAAATTGCGGGACCATGCAAAATGGATGATCCATCAGCTCTCTGGAAACCTCTTTGTTCCCAGATGGGTCCAAATGTGTGACATACCTAATGTGCATAGGCTGAATCAGTGTAAATAGTACACTTTCCCCCTGCTCCTAGTCTACATGCTGCTGTTAAAGCTTTTATTTCTGCCAATTGGGCAGAGCAAGGTTGTGGCACACTTACACTAGCTAGTACTCGAAACGAGTCATCTTCCTCATTGTGCATGACCACGACATATCCTGCTTTATTGCCATCATTTGCGCGATAGCATGAACCATCCACAAACATGACAATTTGGGCATCTTGCAATGGTTGGTTTTTTAGGTCATCTCTGGCTTTTAGAAATTTCTCTGCTTCTGTAGTGCATTCATGGGGAATTCCCTCATCTGTCAAGACTACTCGATCAGCTGGATTATTTGTGAGGCATCTCTCAATTGTCAGTTCCGGTGCAAACAGAATTACATCATACCCTGTCCTTCGTGCATTTGTGATTACAAACTTTTGACTTGTCAGCAGAGCATGTAATGCATGAGAAGTGTACAGGGTCACTGGATGACCCATCGTGATTGTTGATGCTTTTTGATAGGCAAACGCTGCGGCTGCCAACCCTCTGTAACAAGGTGGCATGCCTTTTTCCACATTGTCAAGAGCTGTGCTATAGTATGCAATTGGCTTCTTCCCCATATTCTGTTGCTGTTGTGCTAAAATGGCTGATGCAAAACCTCACCTTTCTGACACATAGAGGTGAAATGGTTTTGTGTAGTCTGGACAGGCTAGTGCTGGGGCAGATTTTAGATCACTTTTGATTGTTTCAAAGGCCTTTTTTCCTTCCTCTGTCCAGACCAGTCGTGCGCTAGATTTTGTCTGACCAGCTGCTTTCATCATGTCTCTGAGAGGTTGTGTTTTTAATGCAAAATCACAAATCCACGGTCTACTAAAACCAGCTAAACCCAGGAATGACAACATCTGTTGTACTGTTTGAGGTTGTGGTGTTTTCTGAATTGCCTCTACATGTGAGGGTGAGATTTTGCGTGTAGTGCCTTCGAGCACTTTACCCAAATATTCTACCTTTTGTTGGCAGAATTGCAATTTTTCCTTACTGACCTTGTGTTTATTATGAGCTAGGGTTTCCAGGACCTTTAACGAGTCCTTCATGCACTGTTCTTTAGTTTGACTACAAATCAGTAGGTCGTCCACATATTGGAGCAAACTGCTTTGAATGTCTAGATCTGCCAGATCTCGCGCTAACACCTGGTTAAAAATTGACGGACTTTCACAATACCCTTGTGGCAGACGCGTGTAGGTGTATTGTTTTCCCCCATATGTGAATGCAAACAGGAACTGAGACTCAGGATGCAGAGGTACACTAAAAAATGCTGAGCTTAAATCAATCACAGTGTACCATTTAGTCCCTTCAGTGATGTTTGTTAACAAAGTGTGTGGATCAGGTACTACGGGATTTTCTGCTACCACCACACGATTTACTGGTCTTAAATCATGGACCAATCTCCATCTGTCTGAATTAGGTTTTCTGACAGGAAAAATGGGTGTGTTGCAAGGGCTGTTTGTTGGAATTAACACTCCTGCTTCAACTAGTCCCTCGATGGTTGGTCTTATCCCCTCTATCGCTTGTTGCGACAATGGGTACTGTTTCTGGTAAGGTAACTGCACACTGGGTTTTAATTGAATTTTCGCCAACCCTGATGACTTAACTAACCCTACATCTGTCTGATGTTTAGTCCATAACTTTTCCAGAATCTGTTTCAGTACCTGTTCTTTTTCTAGTTCAGTCTGTTCTACCTTCTGCTGCCATTGTCCTATCTGTCCTACTTGCGTTCTCACCTGCACCTGTCTGTTAATCAAAACGGTGTGAGCTACCACACTGTCTTCAGCTGTTAGTTTTATTTTGAGATATTTTCTGTCCAATGACACGCTCATATTTTCTCCTATTGGTATCCATTTAGTTATCTGACTTGCTTCTCTGACCATTGGCCCTAAGTCTTTTGATTTAAAATTTTGCCCGATCATAAGGGAGACATGTGGAACAGAGTTCTCGACTGAATACCACTGTGCAATGTGGTCTGGTAGCTGTACTGTTGCAGCTATTCCTTGGGGACCAATGATCACGTTTTCTGCTTTGAGACTGTACTGGTTTCCTTCTACATGTTCTCCCCACTCTTCATCTTGTCCCCCCTCATCATACCTCATTGTGCAATGCCATGGTTTCCTGGTTTCCACACACTCTGGACGCATGTTCGTGAACCATGTTTTCCAGTGGTCATACAGCTTGTGAATTTCTGAGGATGTCACATCGAGTTCCAGCCAATAGACTTTATCCAGTGTCTGTTGTTCTATTTTTCTTTTCACCATCACATACTGTTGAGCTAGGCATTCGGGAAGTTCGACCCACACTCCTGTAGGTCCACAGAAGATTTTTGCTCCCAGCTTGCATAATACATCTCTGCCTAATAGATTTGCTGGGGTATCAGGGGAATACAACAACGGTGCTTGTATTGTGATTCCTTCTACTGTTATGTCTTGTGGCTCTGTAAAATGCAAAGTTTGAGTTTTACCCGAGAAGCCTGCTGTCTTTACTGCTTTGCGTGAGAGGGGGAGCTTAGAGCCTTCTTTTCCAATGCTTGTGAATGTTGCTCCTGTGTCAATCAAAAACGATGCTTGGAGCTGGTTACTCACATCCACCATTATGGTTGGTTCTTGTGCAGGGTACAGTGAGGTGGGGCACTGTACCAGCTCCCCCTCTGGCTTCTCTGGGCATCTTCACATGTTACCTTGAGGTGGACCCGGAGGGCCGCCTCTAAGGTTTGCTTGAGTCTGTTGATTCTGCTGATTCTGGCCCATCCATGGTCCTGCCCAATTTCTGGGGTCTTGCCAACTGTGATTTTGTTGTTGGTTACCTTGCTGTTGTCTTATTGGATATGGGCAGTCTCTCATCATGTGGTTGGGATCTTGGCAGTTCCAGCATCTTCCTCCTCTCGGTGGTTGATAATTTCTTGGTCTTGGTTGAAACATTCCTCCTCTTCCTCTGCCTCTTCCTTGCCCCCACCCTCTGTTTTGTGGTAGATATTGTTGATATGTTGGATAGGCCATCATTGGTTGTCCCACGGGCATTAGTTGCTGATTTTCCTGATCTGGTATGTTTTGACCAGCTGAATCCTGCTGTGTATTCGTTGGTACCATCATGACTGCTGCTTGTTTAGGTGAACTTTTCTCTTCTTTGCGTTTTTCTTGATTTTCTTGTTTGCTCCGTGTTATCTCTCCAAGCTGTGCTTTGTGCAGCAATGTTATTAAATCTTCTGCTGCTTGTTTATTTGCTTTTTTCTTTTTCCTATACATTTCCACAGCATGTGTGACATTTGCCTGGAAAGCTGCCCAGGGCAAGGCGTTAAGTCCCACAACTGATTCAAGTTTCTCTTGTACTTCACTTGGAAGTGCCCTCTTCAACATTATCTTGAACAATGTGATGTTAGCCGTTGTCTCATCCCATGCTGACCCCATCTCTTCGGCCCATGCTTTCTGTAATTTAAGAATGAAGGCAACAGCTCCCTCTTTTTCGTCCATTTTCAGGTTTTCTACCTTGGTTAAATCAGATTGAGTTGGGTATGCGGAGCAAAGTGCATTCCATACGTCATTTCTTTTCACTCCAAATGTCCAGCGATCATACTTTTGATCCTTCCCCACTTCTCCTAGGTGTGCCTGATCCAATATTTTTATCATTTTAGCTTTTCCCAATGATTGTGTCAAAATTGCCTTGATATCTCCCATAGCCAGCATTTGTCCCATAGTCTGTTCTTCAAAGCGTGTTATCCATCTTTGTGCTCCTTCACATATGTTAGGCAGTCTGCTTATTAGACCCGTAAGATCCATAAATGACCATGGTGTGTATACTGAGTCTGTGCCTTTTATAATGACTGGCATCTGCAAAGATTTTCGGTATTTAGGACTTATCCTTTCTTCTTCTTCCATGCTTTCCTCTTCATCATCATGATTCTTTCTTTGTACTTGTGACCTTGTCATTCTACGTTCATGTGGAAAGTTCGTTGTTGTTTCTCTTGTTTTCTTCTGACTTTTCTTTCTTCCGGCCTTGACGTTGGTTTTTGGCTGATTTATTGACAGTTGAAGTTGTAGCTCATCAATATATTGTTGGCACTGGTCCATTCTGTTCTGCTCTCTGTATTTCTGCCTCGAGTTGGGCATTTTCGTATTGGTATAGCTTCACCTTTAATTGATGATTTTCACCTGTCACTTTCGTTATAATCTCCTTTGTCTGGCCCATTTCCCTTTGAGTGTCTTTTAGGATTTCTTCCATTTTTTCCATCCTCTTTTGGGTGTCTGCCAGTTCTTGTCTGTTTGCTGCATTTTCTTTTTCATGAAATGTCATTTCTTCCTGCAGAGTTTTTACCTCTGTGTGCAATGGATCACTTTTCTGTGGCATTCTTGGCGTCATTTCCAATATTCCGTGAACATGCACTTTTTCCCCTCTTTCTGGGTTCCGAATAATAAACTCTTCTTCTTCCTTGCATTCTTCTCCTGAGTTTGAATCTTCTTTGCTTTCTTTTTTGTTTCTGAGGTCTAAAAGAGAGGTGGCTTTGCTTAGTCTTTCTTGTACTTTTGGGGTGCTTTCACCCCTTGTATGTCTTAGTGGTTGCTTTTTCTGGCAGTGTCTTTGATTCTGGTCATACTCAGGCGGTTCCAATTCCTCTCGCTCTCTCTCCAATTCTTCAGGTGGGATGTCTAGATCATAATCGTGTTCATAGTCATATCTCCCTTCGTTGCCGCTTTCTTCATCATTCCCCTCCTCTTCACCAGGAGTCTGAAATAACACTCTATTTGTTTGTCTTGCTCTTTCCTTGTTTATCTTGTTGTCTGGAGCTGGGAGTTCCATCCTCCCTTTAATCCGTCCTCCTGTTATGTCTAGTTGTATGTCATGATACTCTTTCTTTAGTACTGGGTAGAAGCTAATCACCTCATGCTTCTTTGCTTCAGCATATGGAGGTGTTTTTTTCTGTTCCTCAAACTCCTCCAATGGTGGGGCTGAGGCCTTTTCTGACCCTTTTCCTTCTTTACTTCCTGTTCCTTTCTCTGTCTTTTCTTTGTGTACTTTTAGCATTTCCCCCTCATGCTCGAACCACTCAACAATGTCTAATTTCCGTTTTGTCTTTTCCTTCTTTTCTTTTTTTATTTCTCCCCAATTTCTTATTCTGGTCTTCATTACATCACACTTTTCTTTATTAAATGTTCCCTCTTCTGGCCATTGCAAATCCCCAGTTGTCATGTCTTTCCATTTTTTCATGTATTTTTTGATCACCTTTTCAGCCCCTTTATTATCACATCCACAGGTGTGATTGGGGATTCCTCCTTACTCTTGATGCACCCTTGTCTCGCTCTGTGTGCTTCTCTACGGTGGCCTGGGTTTCTATTTTGAGCAGACCACTTTAGATAGACGTTTATCCGTCTTACTGTTTTACAAGGTCGTGTTGGATTTTTTCGGCTTTGTCCACTTAACGAGTTGATTTTATCAACTAGAATTGAGGTGGCTGCACCTCTTTCCCACACTACCTCTTTAGGCTCTACTACAACAGTTGCTGTCAGTCCCGAGCAATAATTAGATTGTTCAGGTACTTCTGCATTTAATTCTATCAATGGTTCTTCGTCTTCACTGTTTGGGTCTGCTATGAAATCAAACAGGTGTATCACTGCTTTACTAGGTGTAGGGGCTATCACTAGGGTGCGCAATACTGGGCTTAACAGTTGGGGTTTTCAGATGCTTCTTATTTTTTCATACCAGTTTTCCTCTGGAAATATCTGGTGTAATACCTCTATACCATGTAAACGTGTAATAGCCCACAATTGTCTTGTATCTGCTTCTCTGTCTGTCTCCTCTCTATACCGTTTCTATCTTTGTATGTCCTTTCGTCCCAAAAATGGGTTCTAAGTCCGTTCGTTTCTATCTCTATGTCCATCAAGTTCACGCATTTATTTTGCTATATTCCCTTTATTTTATTTACTTGTTTATTTATTTATTTATTCTTTATTCAATCGCGCTGCGTGTGTGTGTATACCATACTATTTTATTAATAATACAGATATGACAATAATACAAGTATAATCACAATTTCATCTACAGACAGCACACAAGCATTCATAGAAATACACTCTTCAATCCGGCTTTCACAAACACACTCTTTACAAATAATATGACAGCAAAATATTTACACACTGCAGTTAACACAACGTACATGTACCCATGGCCATCACTTCATATCCTCGGGTCCCACCCCGTACTCATTACGGTGACTCTCCGAGCCTTTTTACTCTTATACTAACAACTCACAACCTTTTAAATGTACCCTTTCCACACCAGTTTGCGAATCTGGATCCCGTAGTAAAGACCTATGGTATCTTTTCCTGTTTTTAGACCATATGAGAAGTGTTATCTTCTCACACCGGGACTTGAACCCGAATCACCAAGGCTTCACCTTTGGGTCTACGCGATTTCGGCCTGCATAGTCTGCAACCTATTAGACCATATGGAAAGTCTGACAGACTAAGGTACAAATAATTAGCCGTAGTTCTACGTGGGTCCCACCCTGCGCCTCTTATACGCAGTGACTCTCCACCTTTTCATCTTTATTTCATGTGGGTCCCACCCTGCGCCTCTTATACGCAGTGACTCTCCACCTTTTCATCTTTATTTCATGTGGGTCCCACCCTGCGCCTCTTATACGCAGTGACTCTCCACCTTTTCAACTTTATTTCATGTGGGTCCCACCCTGCGCCTCTTATACGCAGTGACTCTCCACCTTTTCAACTTTATTTCATGTGGGTCCCACCCTGCGCCTCTTATACGCAGTGACTCTCCACCTTTTCATCTTTATTTCATGTGGGTCCCACCCTGCGCCTCTTATACGCAGTGACTCTCCACCTCACAACTTTATTTCATGTGGGTCCCACCCTGCGCCTCTTATACGCAGTGACTCTCCACCTTTTCATCTTTATTTCATGTGGGTCCCACCCTGCGCCTCTTATACGCAGTGACTCTCCACCTTTTCAACTTTATTTCATGTGGGTCCCACCCTGCGTCTCTTATACGCAGTGACTCTCCACCTTTTCATCTTTATTTCATGTGGGTCCCACCCTGCGCCTCTTATACGCAGTGACTCTCCACCTTTTAAACTTTATTTTATGTGGGTCCCACCCTGCGTCTCTTATACGCAGTGACTCTCCACCTTTTCATCTTTATTTCATGTGGGTCCCACCCTGCGCCTCTTATACGCAGTGACTCTCCACCTCACAACTTTATTTCATGTGGGTCCCACCCTGCGCCTCTTATACGCAGTGACTCTCCACCTCACAACTTTATTTCATGTGGGTCCCACCCTGCGCCTCTTATACGCAGTGACTCTCCACCTTTTCATCTTTATTTCATGTGGGTCCCACCCTGCGCCTCTTATACGCAGTGACTCTCCACCTCACAACTTTATTTCATGTGGGTCCCACCCTGCGCCTCTTATACGCAGTGACTCTCCACCTTTTCAACTTTATTTTATGTGGGTCCCACCCTGCGCCTCTTATACGCAGTGACTCTCCACCTTTTCAACTTTATTTTATGTGGGTCCCACCCTGCGCCTCTTATACGCAGTGACTCTCCACCTTTTCAACTTTATTTCATGTGGGTCCCACCCTGCGCCTCTTATACGCAGTGACTCTCCACCTTTTCATCTTTATTTCATGTGGGTCCCACCCTGCGCCTCTTATACGCAGTGACTCTCCACCTTTTCAACTTTATTTCATGTGGGTCCCACCCTGCGCCTCTTATACGCAGTGACTCTCCACCTCACAACTTTATTTCATGTGGGTCCCACCCTGCGCCTCTTATACGCAGTGACTCTCCACCTTTTCAACTTTATTTCACATTTGCTTTTTCTCATCCAACACTAATTTTTCCACCCAATAGTTCTTGGACCCTAGGCCAGCAGTCTATACCCTCCCCGGGGCCGACAACCCTATGGGCGTACAGTTACTAATCACAGACTTTGAGTATAACAGGTGTCTGCTTACCTTTTTTCTCTGAATCTTGTTGTCAGCGGCTGCAGCCCACAGAATGTTCGGTCCCCTGTTCAGGTTTTCGACCTTTACGCTGACCTTCAGGGCCCCACGTTGGGCGCCATTAAATATGTCGGATCTCAGAGCCCGTCTCTGAGGTGACACATCGAGGGTGGATTCTTTCGTTTAGAAGATTCCCAATAATGCTCAGCCAACTCTAGAAAAACTTAAATATAATAGATACAAACTGCCAATGAAGGATCCTCAGTCTCAGATAAGTAAAAGCAAACTTCTTTATTCCATACACGTTCCAATGAGCTCAATAGAAGATGGGTACCTCACATAAAAAATGAACAGCACATCAAAAATGATAGAGCACGCCAAAGTGAGGAAGTACAAGTACTGTCTGTTTCACGCTTGTATTTATACTCTGTAGCCACCGTATCTTTCTATTTTTTCTAATTTCTTCACCTTGAGTAATTCCCCTTATTTTCCGATCTTGCCCTCTTTTTTTCAATTCCCCTTATCTTTGACCTTGGTGCTCTTTCCTCCAAACAACACCATATTTGGAGTTCCTGTTTTTCCCAATTCCCCTTATATTCGGCCTTTTCCTTGATTTTATATAAAAAAAAATAAGTGAGTATAAAGCCCTTATTTTTCTGGATCCAACCATACGCTGTTTTTCAGTCCTCCAAGTGTGAACACCATTTTTGCGGCCTATTTTGTCTTCCTGCACCTGCAATGGGTAAGTGTTATGCTTTACTCTTTTTATAATGCCGTTTGCTATTCTACATTTATTGAATCGAGTTATCTCAGTGTATTAGATTGTCTGTATACATGTGCTTGATTATATTATTTTATTTGATAGCTGCAAGTGCCCAGGTTATATTTTAATTGTGCATTCTAAACTGATTGTTTCATAGTATATAGAATTTTCTCTTGAATGTGTGTTATCCTTTGCCTACACCTAGCAGTCACCGTGATGTTACCCTGTCTAACATCTTATCTCTGTTGGTCTCTTTTGCTCAGCTCCGCCACGCAAACGTTCTGGAATATCTCCAATGGGTCTTCTTCGCAGACAATACCGCCAGTTCCAGCTCTCCTCACTTGCTGCTGAGCTTGCTCTTTTCCTTGAACAACTCTCTGGCCTAACTGTTCCAGCGAATCCCTATCTGCCTCCTCGCATAGTGCAGAGCACTGCTACGCGCGACATGGGCACACAGACCTCTCCTGATCTCTCTGCTACCCGCTATTGAGCTTATGATGACAACTGCAGTGAAGGCTCCTGTCCCCCACCGTTTTCTCCCTATTCTTCACACTGGTCTCCCACTGATTATTCCCCAACATCTCCTGCGCCAAACCAACGTGCTCCTGTGCCTTCACCTGGCCTTGGGCCAAGCTACTCCTTCATGTCTCCTGCAGCTGCAGCTGCAGCAGCCCACCCGCCTTGCTATCCCAATAAAAATGCTTAAAACTCCCTCAAGGTCGTTTTCTGTCCTTCTTTATCTATTCCACACACTTATAGCATTCAGTCAGAGAATCTATCCTGCTCACACATGTAAATATCTTATTATTACTATTTTATACTTGGTGTAAATAAAAACTTGATTAACATATGGTTAAATAGGTGTTATCAAAACTACTTCTATTGTATCTAATAAGTTCTATATTTGATTTAGGTTACTTTTTATTGGATTAATGTTAGTTTGATTATAACACACGCTAGATAAGGTTGATTAAAATTATTTCTCGACAGTATAGTCCAAACCGTTCAACGGACGATGCTATCTCCACAACCCTCCATCTGGCCCTCACCCACCTGGATAACAAGGACTCGTATGTACGAATGCTGTTCATTGACTTCAGCTCAGCATTCAACACAATCATTCCTCAGCACCTGAATCGAGAAGTTGAACCTTCTGGGCCTGAACACCTCCCTCTGTAACTGGATCCTGGACTTCCTGACTGAGAGACCTCAGTCAGTCAGGATCGGGAACAGCATCTCCAGCACCACCACACTGAGCACTGGTGCCCCCCAGGGCTGTGTGCTCAGCCCACTGCTGTTCACTCTGCTGACTCACGACTGTGTAGCAATGCACAGCTCGAACCACATCATCAAGTTCGCTGATGACACGACCGTGGTGGGTCTAATCAGCAAGAACGACGAGTCAGCATATAGAGAAGAGGTGCAACGGCTAACTGCCTGGTGTGGAGCAAACAACCTGTCTCTGAACGTGGACAAAACGAAAGAGATGGTTGTTGACTTCAGGAGAGCACAGAGCGACCAATCTCCACTGATTATTGATAGATCCTCAGTGGAGATCGTCAAGAGCACCAAATTCCTTGGTGTTCATCTGGCGGACAAGCTCACCTGGTCACTTAACACCTGCTCCATCACCAAGAAAGCCCAGCAGCGTCTCTACTTTCTAAGAAGGCTGAGGAAAACCCACCTCCCTTCCCCCATCCTGTCCATGTTCTACAGAGGGACCATTGAGAGCATCTTGAGCAGCTGCATCACTGCCTGGTTTGGGAACTGCACCGTCTCGGATCGCAAGACCCTACAGAGGATAGTGAGGACAGCTGAGAAGATCATCGGAGTCTCTCTCCCCTCTTTCATGGACATTTACACCACATGCTGCATCCGCAAAGCACACAGCATTGTGGACGATCACACACACCCATCACACACACTTTTTACACTCCTACCATCAGGAAAACGGTTTCGAAGCATTCGGGCCGCAACAACAAGACTGTGCAACAGTTTCTTTCCACAAGCCATCAGGCTTCTCAATACACAGAAATGAACGGAACTCTCACACACACACACACACACCCACACACACACACACACACACACACACACTCAATTGTGTGTAACAAACTGTCAAATGTTTCCTGGACTTAACACACACTCGTCACTCATCAATCCATTCCACCACCATTCATTTATTTATTATTTATTATTCTCAACTGTACCACAATCATAACTGCTGTTTTTTGCACATTTATCATTATCACTGTATTATACTGTTTACATGCTGTTTTTTGCACCTTCGACTGCTGCTGTATTTTTTGCACTACATTGTTCTGTTTATAGTCACTTCTGGGGTATAGTTTTTAGTTTGTATAGTTTTTACAGTCTTCTTGTACAGTACTGTATAATCAAGTATACAGTAGGTTTACTGGTCGGTGCTATATTGGGTTTTGTGTCTTGTCTTGTGTCGTCTGTCTGCACTGTCTGTCTGCACTGTTTGCACTAGGTTGCACTCGATGCACTTTATGTAACTTGTGTTGTAGCTCTATTTTGTTTTGTTTGTTGTTGTTTAGTGTAGCACCAGGGTTCTGGAGAAACGTTGTCTCGTTTTTACTGTGTACTGTGTACCACTGTGTATAGTATAAATGACAATAAAAGCCTCTTGACTTGACTCTTGACTTGAAAGCCAGCTAGTGTAGCATATGTAACCCTACTGCCATATGCATATCTTATTTTCCATATTTCTTTTATTTTTATATTTACTTTTAATCACTTTTACATTTCACTTAGTGCAGGACAATGTAAGGCAGATATTACAGACATTAAAATATTTTTTGCATACACCTAACTCTTTCACTGACTGAACATTAGGGCCCGGATTCACTTTTCACATATCTGTCTCTGCCATTATCTGTCACAGTTTAAGCATTCTCTGTTTGTTGTTCTGACAAAGGAAACTAGTGTTGGGGAGGATTCAACGTCTGTTGAGGCCCATGTGAACGTTCTACAAAGTGAGTATCAGAAGAAACATCCAGACATCTCGACTGTCAAAGACCGCATGGCACGAACATTCTCCTGGAGACGTCGAGAAATCATGGAAGGAATGTCTGTGGAGGATGTAGTCAAAAAGTACCCATACTTAAGAACTCCTGATGGAGTAAATATTGAAAACATCTGAATGATACAGGGTCTCACAATAACTCACCATATATGTCATTTGCTTTACCACATTGCAAAATATGTGATTGAGAAAGTAGGATATTTTTCCACATTGCAGGAATTGACTTAAGGCTGTGCTTATCTTTTTGCCATCCATCTTCAGAGAAAAGATCGATTACTATGAAAGAGGTAGGCTTCTGATTTATCCTGCAATGCTGGCTGGTGGACCTCATGTTAGTACATGAGCAGAAAAAGATGGCTTGAATTTGGGACTTTTCTGTCTCCGGTAGATGTGCTTCATTTTTGCCATACATTTTTCATTTTAATTTTTTTTTTATTTAAGACGTTTAGTCCAGCTTTAGTATGAAAATTCTAGAGTAAATCTACCTGTAAAACCATCTACAATATATACAGGGAATTTTTTTTATATATATAATAAAAGGCTAAAATGACTGACTCATTTTATTTACATGAAAATGTTTCTTTTTGTTTTCTCTTATGTAGGAGGACCCTTCTACCCCCTTTCCAACCATTCAACTGATGGAGAATGATTGGAAGATGGCAATTGTTGGAAGAGGGCACAGCATGGTGAAGGTGGATGGCATTGTTGTATGCCAGTGCACCAGCCTAGACGAGGCCTTCATGACTGCCTTCTGTATGTATTTTACTTTTTAACATCACATATACACCACACCTGAAGAACACTCTCACTTTCCTTCAGAGGCATTGTCAACATTGTGGATGAGGGAGACAAGCCACTGCCCAAAGTGCACACGGAGGACATTCAGAACCGTTAATTAATCCAATGTTGGAATCGTTTATTGAAACACAGCTTGAACCCTGATCAGCAAAATTCATCTGATCCAATTTCTCTGATCCTTAAGTTATTGTTAATGTGTGGTATAGAATATCCAGTATGAGTTCTAAAACTGAATTGAGAATGGTCTGTACTTTTATACTCAAAAATGTGCTACTTTTGTGATTAAAAAAATTTGAAAAATGCACTGCCTCTGTTTTGTATTTAAACAGGTAACAAAATGCTCAAAGCCTAATGCTTCTGAAGGAATTAGAATTGAGTCCCCCCCCCCCCCCTCACCCATGCAAGTGTTTTATTTTTAGGACAAATCAGTTCAGCTGGATATTAGTGAAGGGCCCTGGGAGAATACCAGGACGTGCGGAGCCTAACCTAAATCTTCTTATTTTTTTTTTTTTATGGCGGGTTGCGAACCTACTAGGAGATGATCTGAGCAGCGTTGGTGACTAGGAGAACCCGAATCCAAAAAGTGTTTTGTTGGTTAGCACTACTGATGACTATTGATGTGCAGGTTGCAGGTTGTTTTTTATTTTATTTTGTTGCTCTTATTTTGTTGCTTTTAAAAAACCTCACATGTTAACCTTTTTAAACAGTTAAAAATTATTTACTGTTTAAAAAGTTTAACGTGAGGTTTTTTTATTAAAAAACCTTACAAGTTTGTAGTATTTCAGATTTGAGTTCTGTGTAATTTTGTAAACATTATATTGTATTATATTTGATTAGATTTTTGGATATTGTAGGAATTGTTACTGAAAAAATATAAACCACAAAAACCTAAATTATTAACTTTTTGTTTACTGGGACATGAGCAAATAGCACATTATAATTTATAATAATATTTAGGGGGAAAAACAGACATATCATGTTATTATTTGACATTAATAACTTCGCTTTAACCTTCATATGATTAACTGTCTTCAATGGTAATAAAAACACTGATTTAATGATTACAAGAATAATCTTTAAATATTAGATATCATTCTATGTAAAAATACTAATTACTCTGTGAAAACACAGCTCATTTCTATAATATCAAAATACAATACATTTTTGATCAATTTAATGAGGGAACGTTAAAATACAGAAAATAGATGTAAAACAACAGGCATTTTGTTGTAAATTAAAAAAAAGCTACATTTCTATAAAAAAATACAGACTGTAAAAAAAACTTTTTTTTTTAACAATGCATTCGCTTCCTCTTTGTTCTAACACCTCGAACAGTTTACTGTGGAATATTTAGCAGTGAGGAAATTTCACGACTGAACTTATTGCACAGGTGGCATCCTGTCACGGTACCACGCTGGAATTTGTTGAAAAAAGCAACCCCTAAACATACATGTAACGGTTTCATTATTCTTTAGATGAATGCCAACGTAAATAAAATAATCTCTCTGTATGATCACAACAAGCACACAAATGGCAACTCAATGTAGACAGTTCCAGTAACTCCTGAGAGGTTTTTTAGGATGGACTCTACTCAAATGAATGTGTAAAGTATTCCATGTCTTAAAGGAACACAGAGAATTTGTGCGAAGGGAAGGGTAGCGTCGCCTGTGACGGTGCTCTAATCTAATATGTTTTAGTAGCTCATATCTACTAGATACGGCTACACTACATGCCTTACACTTCCATGATCCTGAGGAATAATTCTTCCTCCTGGCCCCATACTAAAATCTCGTGCACATTAGTTGTTTTAAAAATCAAATAAAAAGAAACATTTCAATTATAAATGTAAATGTAGTAAATGATGTTATAACCTGTAATGACTGATGCAGATGGACTTCAGACAGGTGCAGGCTGAAGGCACACTTGCAGCTGGACAGTTATTATTAGTAATAATACATTATTATTAGTAGTAATAATACATTATTATTTTTTTTTTCATTGTTACAATTATACAACCAATATAATTTTAATATGGAAGTGGCTGATTAAGCGCAGCCCTACATAAACCCCTCGCCTTCTCTCATTCACCATCAGTTCTACTATTTCACTAAGGAGAACACTATTGACCCAGCGTTCTACGTCCCAGTGGATACTGCCGCGATCTCCATCACTCCAGAGACCGCTCAGGTCTTCCTCAACACACAACTCTTTGCTTTTCATTCAGCTTTTCAGTTTATTTTCCGTTGTATCGCCACTTCAATAAAACCTGCTTTCTTACAAACTCCGGGTTTTACTTCAGTCACTCCGCAACCGTGACAATTTCCCCCCTTCCCTTATTTTTATCATGTAAATCATTATGGCTATCATACTCTGGCTTTACAGCTGGTGAACTTTTAATACTGTGTTATTTCAGAATCGTTCCATTTTCAATACGGTTCTTTCTTTCTTAACAAGCAGACTCATCTGTGCAAAGTCTCTCCCTCTCCTGTTGAGCTGAGTGTGAAAGATTCACTTATACCACACGTGTAGTTTAGACAAGTGACAGTTAATGCTAATCTCACTACCAGTGTTGGGGGTAACGCTTTACAAGCAACGCGCGTTACGTAATAATATGACTTTTCTGGAGTAACGAGTAGAGCGTTACTTTATAAATGTACACATTAATATCTGAGTTACTTTTAAAAAAAAGTAAGTTTAACTTTTCAGTTAAATTATTTTTCATAAAAAAATAAATGAATTAAAATGAACGTAGTCAGTGGTCACGTGACCCTGATCAAGAGGGCAGCTTGAGAGTTTTGCTCTGCTTTAGAACTCCTTATTTTTTTTTTATTCCGCCCTATTTTCTACATAATTTGTACTATCTCGATAGCGTGGAAGGACATGGAAAGTGGTGGGGATAAGGATTTTCCTATTTTTTCATCTACAAGGTCACAGAAAAGTAAAGAGAAAAAGAAAAACACCGCCGCACGTGATGGAGAAGGGGAAGAGGCTAGCGCTAGCCCGCAATCGGACACTTCACTTATTTTGAGTGAAATTAGGGGCTGTGGGCACGCGGCTAGACGGTATTGAGGGACAGTTAGGAAAAATTGCCTCCTCTGTTGCGGTCCTCGAGAATGCGTTCACTGCTCTCACGGTACGAGTCACTGACACCGAGTCGCGTATAACTACAGCCGAGCAACGGATCTCTGCAGTGGAAGACACGGGGAGTGCCCATAGCAATCAGATGGCTAACTTGCGTGCTACCGTGGAGCAACGCAAGCTAAAGTGGATGATCTGGAAAACCGGGGTCGCCGTAAAAACATGAGGATTGTTGGGCTCCCTGAGAAAGCAGAAGGCATTGAATCTCTGACTACTTTTTTGCAGTCTATGTTTCCGGTTTAGCTTCAGCTTCCCACAGGTTTCCCTGCTATCGAGATTGAGAGAGCGCACAGAGCCCCCCTTCCATCTCAATTAACACCAAACGCGCCGCCAAGGAGTGTTATTGTCCGGTTCCTCCGCTTCCCAGTAAGAGAGGCGGTTTTGAGAGCTGCCAGAAAGACACCGGTAAACCATAGTGGTGCCACGATACGCTTTTTCCCAGATTTATCGGCGGAGATTGTGCAAAAACGGCGGGCGTTTGGAGGCGTGTGTAAGAGAATGGTGGATCGAGGGTTATACCGTGGCTTTGCTTATCCAGCTAGACTCCGCTGTTTACACAATGGAAAGATCATTTTGTTTGACACTGTGGAGGCAGCTGCTAACTTTCTGGACACAGCCGGGTGATCTTTTGCTTTTCTGTAGACAATAGGGTTATTCCCGTTTTTTCCCATTCCTTCAGTCACTTTGATGGCATTTCATGTTTCTCCTTACTGAACTTGAACACATTTATATGGCTTTTTCAGTTTGTTGCAGGACCACTCGGTGGAATTTTGTTTTTTGGGCAAACTTCGGTTCTATTTTTAGGACTGTTATGCTGGTCTGCACTAAAGTTTTTTACTTATTAATTTAATTATCTTTTTCCTTTTTAGTTTTAAAAAGCCAGTTAATTACATGTCCACAACTATTTTTTTATTTATTTATTTATTTATTTTTTTTCTTTATAGGTGGTATTCAATTGATATTTTTTCCTGTTAAGGTAATTTAGGGTGGACTTTATTTGTTTATTTCTAGGAGTTTTTTTAGGGGGTTCCTTCTGTCTGTCTTGTTTCTGGGTGGTCAATGGAGGTGTTGGTGGATGGTGGGTGTGACGAGTTGATATGTGAGCCCTATCGTTTGGGGATAGGGCAGAGGGGGGAGGGTTGGTGGGGGTTTTTGTTTATGTTTATGTTTAGGAGAGCCGGTTATATTACAGAGTTATGTTGTCTTAATCTTACTTCTGTCAATCCACAGCATTTAAATACTTTAAACAGCACTGATGTATGTCTGATCTGACTAGGGTGGTCACATGGAACGTGAAGGGCATGGGTAACATAGTCAAAAGAAAGAAAGTTCTGACATTCTTGAAGCAGGAAAGGATAACTATTGCACTCCTACAGGAGACGCATTTGTCGGACGCAGAACATTTAAAGCTTAAAAGGGACTGGGTTGGGAAAGTATATTTTAGTTCTTTCTCGTCAAATAAACAGGGCGTGGCCATTTTGATACATAAAAATTTTCCTTTCATCTTAGAACAGGTTGAAAAAGATCCTGAAGGCAGATTTGTTCTGATTACTGGTCACATCTTAGGAAAACCTCTTACTGTTTTAAATGTGTATGCCCCAAATGAGGACAGCCCTGACTTTATATCAAAGATGGTCCTATTGTTTAATCACAAGTGTAATGGCCTGGGGATTATGGCTGGGGACTTTAATTGTGTCATGGACGGTAGGTTGGACAGATCATCCTTCACAAGATCATCTGCCCGTTCTTCAAGAACTCTGCAAAATATGTGTCACGCTTCAGGCTTAGTGGACATATGGAGAGAGCTACACCCAGGGGTCAAGGATTTTACATTTTATTCCTCTCCCCATAATTCTTATTCCAGGTTAGACTATTTATTCTTGCCTTCCAGATTTGTTAATTGTGTGAGATCCTGTGAAATCGGTCCAGTGGTTCTTTCCGACCATAGCCCAGTGTATTTAGATTTAACAGGATTTTCAACCCCAAAATCTTCTTACTGGAAATGTAATAGTTCTCTCCTTAATGACAACGCGTTCTGCCAGTTTCTTGAAGATAAAATATCCCAGTACTGGCAGGATAACGAATTCTGTCCAGTGGACAGGCTTTCCTCCGGAATTTTACAAAAGATTTTGGCATGTGCTGTCCCCTATTTTCATGCCGGTAGTTGATAACCTTTTGGAGGACAGTCTTACTCCAGATTCCTGGAGGACTGCTTCTATTAGCTTGATCCTCAAAAAAGGGAAGAACCCGTTAGACTGTGCCTCGTATCGCCCAATCAGTTTACTTAATGTAGACTTCAAAATTGTGGCAAAAGCTTTAGCTCGTCGCCTGGAGAGGATTCTACCTAAAGTTATTAAACCAGACCAGACTGGTTTCATTAAAGCACGTTATGGTTCAGACAATGTTCGTCGTCTGTTGAACATAATACAGCATCTGACTGTAAACGGTGACCCGGCTGCTATAAAATCTCTGGATGCAGAGAAAGCGTTCAACAGGGTTGAGTGGAGGTTTTTATTTCAGGTGTTGGACAAGTTCAGTTTGGGCTCTAACTTTATCAAATTAGTGAGGCTTCTTTACTCTAGCCCATCAGCCGTAGTTAATACTAACGGTTTACTATCAAGTAAACTTTCGATCCAAAGAGGTTGCCGTCAGGGCTGTCCCCTGTCGCCACTCTTGTTTGCCTTATATATAGAGCCTTGGGCGGAAAGTATTCGCATGCATAGGGGCATCCGGGGGGTGATGGCAGGTGGGATGGAACACCGTCTTTCATTATATGCGGATGATGTTCTTCTTTACTTAAAACAGCCACAGTTATCCATTCCCAGCCTGTTGGAGACAATTAACCATTTTGGTCAGTTTACTGGATTTAAAATAAAATTTGGGAAATCCCAGGCCATATTTTTAAATACCCCACAACCGGTTAAGTCACATTGTCCCTTTTACGTCACTGACTCTGGGTTTCTTTATTTGGGCATACACATAACCTCTGACTTAAAGGATTTATTCTCTAAGAACTACTCACCCCTAATGGCGAGACTTAAGCAAGACATGAATAGATGGGCCCCTTTACCAATTTCTTTCTTTGGAAAAATTAATACGATCAAAATGAATGTGCTCCCCCGTTTACTCTACTTATTTCAGTGTTTACCCTGTTATTTGGACCAGAACCTTTTTAAGGATCTAAATGCAGCTATTGGTAGGTTTGTATGGAACAATAAAAAACCTAGGATTACACTTGCTTCTCTTTTGAAGCCGAGGGAGTGTGGGGGTGGCTCTTTGCCCAATGTGCGGCTATTTTATTGGGCTGCTCAGATTAAACAAATGCTTAGCTGGTTTTTGGATGATACAGACTCCTTGTGGGTCAGTATGGAATCTTTTGCATGTGCGCCAAGACTGCTAACGTCCCTTCCGTTTATTAATAACTCTAAGGAGGTCTGCCCAGTAGCTGGGAATTTTTTGCTTTTGAACACACTTTTGGCTTGGGATGATGTCAGGAGATATCTCAATGTCCCCAAGAATTTGTCCATGCAATCCCCGATTGCTTTAAACCCTGACTTCCCTGACTCGTTAGCCGGTATTGGCCTTCTGGCCTGGGCAGAAAAGGGTATATCTACTTTGGCTGATTTATTTACAGGAAAGGTGTTTAAATCTTTTGAGACGCTTAGGATAGATTACCAAATTCCCAAAACAGATTTTTTCAAATTTCTCCAATTGCGGCATTTTATTCAGTCTGGAGTGAGACAGGGGAAAATTCGCTGGGAACTTTCTGATGTTGAAGATAACCTTCTTCTTCCGGGGGCGCTCAAGGGACAGATTTCTTATCTAGGGTTAGGGTCATGTATTGAAGTTTTGCACAGCGCTGCCAGGAAGGTCCCACTTACCTGTGACGGGTTCCTGTGACGTAGCTTCCTGTGTTTGACTTGTTTGCCGCGAGTTACGTGATTGTATCTCTCTCGGCGTCTTTCAAACAAACTTTGCTATCTATCCATCCGTTTTTCCTCTTTTAATAATCCTTAATTGTTTTTGTCTTCCTGACTTGTGCCTGTAGTTAGTTAACTCGACTATAACTAGTGTTGTTTATATTTATTTTCTCTCACTCACATCTCTGTATAATAAATCTGTTCGTGACGATAAGCACTATGCCGGTTGTTTGTCTGCATTCGAGCACAGGTGAGGACTCGTTCGAGTTGCAAACGGTGGCGTTGGAGATGGAGGCATTGGAGAAACAGATTCGCAAGCTGCATGTAAAGCATGACCGGCTGCGAGAGCGGAAAGCGGCGCTGGAAACATCCCGGGCGGACGCGCACTCATCCCAGGTAAACTCCCGGGTTGAACCTAACGCTCCCAGCACATCAACTCCGCGTGCTTCTATGCCCAGGCCCAGCGCACCTACAACTCCGGCACCGGTGCAACATGGACCCTGGATGCGGCCGCGGCGGAAGAGACAAGCCAAGCCCCGATCGAGGACGTCTCCACCTCCACCACCAGCCTTCGAGATCTCGACCGAGAACCGCTTCGTCCCCCTCCGCGAGACGGAACGCGACACTGTTATTCTCAGAGATTCCATCGTCCGGCATGTCCGCGCTACCCGAGCTAAAGGTAAGGTGCACACTCGCCGTTTTCCTGGTGCTCATGTTCTGGATGTCGCTGCGCAGGTACCCGCGATCCTGAACGAGAACTTCGGAGCGGTTGTTCTCCATGCCGGAGCAAACGACACCAGGCTGCGGCAAACGGAGATCTTAAAGAGGGACTTCAGGATCCTGGTGGAGACGGTACGCAGCACATCACCCACAACGAGGATCATAGTGTCAGGACCTCTTCCCACTTACCAGCGAGGGGCTGAGAAGTTTAGTAGACTTTTAGCTCTAAATGAATGGTTACAGTCATGGTGTCGAGAACATAAACTTCTCTTTGTTAATAACTGGAACTGTTTCTGGGAGCGTCCTAGGTTCTTCCGCCCTGATGGCCTGCACCCCAGCAGAGTTGGAGCAGCAGTGCTATCAGATAACATCTCTAGGATCCTTCACACCATCTGACTGGTAAGACATCAAGAAATCTTCAACTATAAGAACACGCATACTAAAGACCAAATAGTTACAAGTTCACACACAGCCCAGTTTATAGAAACCGTATCTATTCCTCGGGTAGTAAAACCAAGAATTACATACACAAGATCCAGAAATAATCTTATTGCAGTTAAAACTGAAAAATGCCAGATAAACAAACACAACAAAGTTCTAAAGTTCGGTCTTTTAAACATTAGATCACTTGCACCCAAAGCACTGATTGTAAATGAGATGATCACAGAGAATAATCTCTCAGCACTCTGTCTCACTGAGACCTGGATTAAACCAGGTGATTATATGGGTCTAAACGGCCAGGATATGTTTATAAGCATGAGCCCCGTCAGACTGGTTGTGGGGGGGGGTGTAGGAACCATTTATAGTGCTTCTCTTAATAAACTTTCTTTTCGGCTTCTCCCGTTAGGGGTCGCCACAGCGGATCCTCCGCACGTTTGATTTGGCACATGTTTTACGCTGGATGCCCTTCCTAACGCAACCCTCCCCAATTTATCCGGGCTTGGGACCGGCACTAAGAGTGGCTGGGGATGGTTCCCTGACCGGGAATCGAACCCGGGTCGCAGCGGTGGGAGCGCTGCATCTTAACCACTAGACCACCTTCTCTTAATGTTAGTCAGAAATTAGGATTCAGCTTTAAATCATTTGAAGTGCTCGTTCTTAAAATTGCACTTTCAGACATGCATAGAAAACTCGCTCTGGTCACCGTGTACAGACCCCCAGGGCCCTACGCTGATTTTCTTCATGAGTTTGCTTGTTTTCTCTCAGACCTCTTGATCAGCTTTGATAAAGTGCTGCTTGTAGGAGATTTTAATATTCATGTAGATGATGCAAACGATGCCCTAGGATTATCATTTGTCGATTTACTAAACTCTTTTGGAGTTAAACAAAACGTCACCAGACCAACTCACCGTTTTAACCACACACTAGACTTAATAATATCCCACGGAGCAGACGTCACTGATATCGATATTTTACCCCAGAGTGATGACATCACAGACCATTATCTCCTACTGTACACACTACCGGTAGAGCAGATTAACCGTGTTTTACCACGGTATCGACTTGGTAGGACTATTATTCCAACCACTAAGGACAGATTCATAAATAACCTGCCTGATTTATCTCAGTTTCACATTAAACCCATAACTGCTGATCATCTTGATGAGATGGCGAACAACATAGACCTTATCCTCACTAGCACTTTAGACACTGTTGCCCCCATCCGGTTAAAAAAGGTTCGAGAACAAGCACCTGCACCTTGGTATAATAGTCATACGCATGCCCTAAAGAGAACAACACGTAATCTGGAGAGAAAATGGAGGAAAACTAAATTGGAGGTATTTAGAATTGCGTATAAAGACAGTATGCTTAGCTACAGACAGGCGCTAAAAGCTGCTAGAGCTAAACACCTGAGCAAACTCATAGAAAATAACAAAAACAATCCCAGGTTCCTTTTCAGTACAGTCGCTAAATTAACAACAAATCAGGGATCTGAAAAATGTGTTCCATCACAGTTTAGTAGTGAAGACTTTATGAATTTCTTCACTGAAAAAATAGATAACATTAGAAAAACAATTGTGGCAGTTCAACCTCTGACAGCATCTCCCGACACAATCGTACTTACAACTCCACAACTACACTGTTTTACATGTATAGGACAGGAAGAGCTGTATGATGCTATTATGAAAGCTAAATCAACAACATGTCAGTTAGATCCAATTCCCACTAAACTACTGAAGGAAGTGTTATATACAGCTGGTGAGCCTCTTTTAAATATTATTAACTCCTCACTATCGTTAGGTCATGTCCCTAAATCCCTCAAGTTAGCAGTTATTAAGCCCCTCATTAAAAAACCTAATCTGGATCCAAGCACGCTATCGAATTACAGACCAATTTCAAATCTCCCATTTATGTCTAAGATTTTAGAAAAGATTGTCGCTGCCCAGTTATGTAACCACTTGCAGGAGAACAATATCTTTGAAGAGTTTCAGTCAGGTTTTAGGCCCCATCATAGCACAGAAACTGCTCTAGTTAAAATCACTAACGACCTGTTTTTAGCTTCAGACCAAGGCTACATCTCCCTATTAGTTTTACTAGATCTTAGTGCTGCGTTCGACACTATAGATCATGATCTTCTCCTTGATCGCTTACAGAATTACATCGGTATTCAGGGACAGGCATTAAGCTGGTTTAAATCCTACCTGTCCAATCGTTACCATTTCGTAGATTTAAATGGAGAGCTATCCAGGATAATGCTAGTAAATTATGGCGTGCCACAAGGGTCAGTTCTAGGACCCCTGCTTTTTACAATATACATGCTTCCATTAGGAAATATTATTAGAAGGCATGGAATTAGCTTCCATTGTTATGCTGATGATACCCAGCTATATATTTCATCCAAACCAGGCGATACAGCTCAATTAGCTCGCATAACTGAGTGTGTTGAAGAAATAAGAGATTGGATGACCCATAACTTTCTGCTATTAAATTCTGATAAAACGGAGATTTTGCTCATCGGCCCAAAAAATAGTACACAGAAGCTCCAGCATCTTAGCCTGCATTTAGACGGTTGTTCTGTAACTACTAGTTCAACGGTAAAAGACCTGGGAGTTATTTTAGACAGCAACTTATCTTTTAAAAATCACATCAATTAAGTAACAAAAACAGCCTTCTTTCACCTTAGAAATATTTCTAAGCTAAGAAATATGTTATCTATATCTGATGCAGAGAAGCTCGTCCATGCGTTTATGACCTCTAGAATAGACTACTGTAATGCATTACTAGGTGGATGTCCTGCATCATTAATAAACAAGCTTCAGTTAGTTCAGAATGCCGCAGCAAGAGTTCTTACTAGGTCAAGAAAATACGATCATATAACCCCAATCTTATCGTCCCTACATTGGCTTCCTATTAAGTTTCGAATAGACTACAAACTACTGCTACTCACTTATAAAGCACTAAATGGTTTGGCTCCCATGTATCTCTCCAGTCTCTTAACACGCTACAATCCGTCACGCTCCCTGAGATCTCAAAACTCTGGGCTTCTAGTAGTTCCTAGAATAGCAAAGTCCACTAAAGGTGGTAGAGCATTTTCACATTTAGCTCCTAAACTCTGGAATAGTCTTCCTGACAGTGTTCGGGGTTCAGATACACTCTCCCAGTTTAAGTGTAGAATAAAAACATATCTTTTTAGCAAAGCCTACACATAACACACATCACACACATCACATCACAACCTTGTGCTCCAGAACATCTGATCACATGCACATTATCAACTTGTGCTGTTAATATCATGAACAGCAGCTACGCTAATTCCTCTCCACTGCTTCTCTTTCTCTCCCCATCCCGAGGCATCCTGAGGTTTGGCCAGCTCCAGTCACGTCCCACCTCGTGAAGATTATGGACCTATGGATGATCATGGAGAAGTAGATGCAGAGTGTTTAAAGGCCCTGGCATGGAGAAGCTGATGCTGGATCTATGATGATCACAAATTTTTCTGGATTGTTGAAAGATTTATGACCAAACTCTTGATGTCACCCATATGAGGATGTGTTCCTCTCAAGGTTTCTTCCTCATATCATCTAAGGGAGTTTTTCCTTGCCACTGTCGCCACGGCTGCTCATCAGGGACAAACGCACACCATTCACCTTCACTGTTGTTTTCTGTAAAGCTGCTTTGAGACAATGTCTGTTGTGAAAAGCGCAATACAAATAAACTTGACTTGACTTGACTTGACTTATCTGTATTCTCTGTTATCGGAAACCTCTTCTCCTTTGGACCCTTTGAGGAAGGTTTGGGAAAGGGATATGGGCCAGTCATTTACTGATGACGAATGGCTCTCTATACGAGAGGAGGTTTTTCATAAATCAATCTCAAGCTCTGTGCATGAACAAAACTTCAAATTTATATACAGGATATATCTTACCCCAGTACGCCTCCACAAAATGTACCCAAACGTGTCTCGGATGTGTTTTAAATGCAAATCTGAAATGGGAACGTTGATGCATTTATTTTGGGACTGTAAGAACATCAAACCTTTTTGGCAGGAGGTACATGATTTGGTTCAGAAGACGCTGGGTAGACAATTTATTTTGTCTCCAACTATTTATTTACTGAACTGCAAAACATCACTGGATTTCTCTACTGACTCGCAGTCTTTGTTAAATATAATTACTTATCTGGCGAAGAAATGCATACTTATTCTATGGTCATCACCAAAGGTACCGACTTTAAAGATGTGTTTAGCACAAATGGCTAATCTTCTCCCTTTGGAAAAAATTACGTACGACTTACAGAATAAGTCCGATGTATTCTGGCGGATATGGGCCCCTTTGTGGGATTTACTTACTCTGCAGGCGAGACCCTAGCCCTGATTTATGTTTTTCTTTTTTGTGTTTTGTTTTGTTTACCCATCTGTAGTTGTTTTCATCCTGTTTTGATTTGCCCTTTGCCTTTCCATGGTCACTTTCCCGTATTAGCGTTATGTTGTGGTTATTAATATGCTTGAGTGTATGCTGTGAGTGTTGACTGATCGGCTCTGTTGTTGTTTTGTTTTAACGAAAAATAAATAAAAATATAATAAAAAAAAAAAAAAAATGAACGTAGTCACGTAGAATCGCGCACTCATACGTGCGAGCAGCGGGAACAGAAGCTGGTCAGAATCGGAGATGGTACACTAGGGATTACATCACTGTGATGGAAGTGTTCTTATTATTATGAAATAGTGGAGGAAAAGGAGAAAGGAATAATGGTGAAGTGTAGATTATGTGTTGGTGAAAAGCTCTCGTCAACTGCAAATAATACCACTTCAAAAAAATAAAACATCTGCATGCAAAGCACAGCACTACAGATGTGTGTGTGTGTGTGTGTGTGTGTGTGTGTGTGTGTGTGTGTGTGTGTGTGTGTGTGTGTGTGTGTGTATAATGTGGAATATATGTAACATTATGCAATGTTGCATATATGGAAATGGAGACAGAAATATAAAAAACTTTTGCCGACTTTTCACCACTGCAGATCTACTGACTGCTCAGAATAAACGTTCTCCGTGGGAGACACATGTACGATGCCATCGCAGCAGAGAGAGAGAGAGAGAGAGAGAGGGAGAGAGAGAGAGAGAGAGAGAGACAGAGAGAGAGAGAGAGAGAGAGAGAGAGAGAGAGAGAGAGAGAGAGAGAGAGAGAAAGACAGAGACAGAGAGAGAGAGAGAGAGAGAGAGAGAGGGAGAGAGAGAGAGAGAGAGAGAGAGAGAGAAAGACAGAGACAGAGAGAGAGAGAGAGAGAGAGAGAGAGAGGGAGAGAGAGAGAGAGAGAGAGAGAGAGAGAGAGAGGGAGAGAGAGAAAGACAGAGACAGAGAAAGAGAGAGAGAGAGAGAGAGAGAGAGAGAGAGAGAGAGAGAGAGAGAGAAAGAGAGAGAGAGAGAAAGACAGAGAGAGAGAGAGAGAGAGAGAGAGAGAGAGAGAGAGAGAGAGAGAGAGAGAGAGAGAGAAAGACAGAGACAGAGAGAGAGAGAGAGAGAGAGAGAGAGAGAGAGAGAGAGAGAGAGAGAGGGAGAGAGAGAGAGACAGAGAGAGAGAGAGAGAGAGAGAGAGAGAGAGAGAGAGAGAGAGAGAGAGAGAGAGAGAGAGAGAGAGAGGATAAACTGCCACGGTCACTGATAAAAGCGTGAACTTTGTAAAAGCGTTCAGAATGTTGATAAAGCTGATGATGAAGAATGATGAAGACGAGGACGAGGTGATATTTACGGAATTGCACAATGTTTTATGAGATGACAGTGAAAGGTATGTTCTCCCTCCACATCACCGGTGTGCAGCCCACACACGTCTTTTGCTCTAATAGAACTGATTTCTTAATGGTAATGATCTATATTACACCTGTTACACCTGTAAGGCGTGAAAGAGATACAAGTAACGCAAAAGTAACGCAAAAGTAATATAACGCATTAATTTCCATAAAAAGTAACTGAGTAACGTAATTAGTTACTTTTTTGGGGAGAAACTCAATATTGTAATGCGTTACTTTTAAAAGTAACGTTCCCCAACACTGCTGACTACTAATGCTAATCTGACTACTGCCCTGTTATTAGCAAAACAATGAAGAGCTTCATTTAAAACATGTGGAAATTAAACAGGGTGGTTAATTAAATGAGTGTATTTGTTTAACTAGTGAACTCATTATGTTAGGAAATTTAACTTCTAACGACATTACCTACAGTAAAGTCCAGCATGCTAATCGTTACCTGTACAGTAATTCGCTAGCTTTCTCCTAACCTGAAACATTACATCTCGTCGATTGACAACAAAAAACGTTACATTCGGTATACTATCAACAAAAAAGTTGTTGTTAAAAGTGATTTTAATTCATTTTAAAAGTGTATAACAAATGATTTGCTCTTATCTGCTCAAAAACAGGTGAGTTCACGAAGCCAGGCTTTGCTTAAATCTCGCGATATCAGCTGTGATTTTCTCGGAAGTGTGTGAGAGTTTGATTGTGTTGTTATTTTGAGATGAGTGAATCTATTAAAAGCTAAGTAGTTGACCTTATAGAAAATCCTACATGAATTATTCACGTTCATTTAGTAAACATAAAATGATATTGTACAGAATCTATGTTACATTTAAATTTAACAAGCAGCAGAATTCATTTTTTTGAGTGTACTGTTCCATCAGGCAGGTCAATGCCACTGATTTTTTTTTAGATCTTTGACGAGGGAGACCATGACTAAATCTTAACCAAAATATTTGAAATCCGGTTCTTTACAAAGAAGAACAAGCTGCATATGATCAGTGTTTGACCTGTTTTGAGGCCAAAATGTCTGCAAGTGTAAGATACACTGCAAGCATCTTGTGTTCTCTTGTCAGAGCCAAGAGGATTTACTACTTTAAATGCATCCTGATATAAAATAAAATCAAGTGATGAGACCTCTGTCTTGAACATGACATTCTCCCTAATATTAGTGCCATCCTAAACATCTTGAAGAACATCCTCAGATGGAACATTACAGTGTACATGCTTGTACTGCTCCCTCACTCACTGACACTGGAAGAGAGATTCTATTGTTTGTTTGGTTGGGACATACTGAGCAAAATACTCTGCCTGCCTCATTTTGTCCCAAGCAAATGGGAACTGGTTCAACATGATTAAAGCCATTTTTGAAAACAGTTTTCATGTCTTGGTGTGGCAAGCTCTCAAGAGATCTTCAGTTTTCAGCATTAATTACTGTGCTTATGTCAGCCTCTGGCACCCTGAGTGCAACCAAGTTTTCTTTTAATGTGAAAAGTAAATGTGACTGGCAATTGTTGAGGATTTTTTAAGAAATACATGATATCAGCCAGAAAAACAGAGGATGGGAGCAACAACTTAGCTTGCAGGTTAAGGTAAAACAGGGCCAACAATTTTTTAGAAACTGTGCTGCATCAGCATTTTCTGGGCAGACATCTGATTGCTCACCACTTACATCATTGGGAGCATTAATGTCCATATCAAACTGTTGGTCCCTTTCATTTCTCTCATGGGAAGTAGTGTTTTACAAATGAAGCTGCCACAAAAGTGTCAACCAGACTATCCTCAGAACTGGTTCTGTTTTCTAGCCATACAGTAGTGTGCATGTCTGTCACACTTTAATGTTTTAGATCATCAAACCGATTTAAATATTAGTAAAAGATAACAAGTGAACACAACATGCAGTTTTTAAATGAAGGTTTTTATTATTGAGGAAAAACAAAATCTACATGGTCCTGTGTGAAAAATGTTTTTAAAACTGATCACACCTGAGTTCAATTTCTCTCGCCACACCAAGGCCTGAATACTGCCAGACCTGTTCGCAATCAAGAAATCTCTTAAATAGGACCTGCCTGACAAAGTGAATTAGAACAAAAGATCTTCAAAAGCTAAACATCATGCAGAGATCCAAAGTAATTCAGAAACAAATGAGAACGAAAGTAATTGAGATCTATCAGTCTGGAAAAGGTTATAAAGCCATTTCTTGTCTCTGATCCTCATAGCACACAGGTGGCCCAAGGCACCATGGCTAGCAGAGATAATCCCTCTTCTGTATTCAGAGCCATTGACCATCCCATTGGGCACAGACCTCCTGGCCCAAGGGAACGGGGAGATCTACCATCCTCATGGACACGACTACCCCCTTTAGAAGGAGCGACCAGCTCTTCGTTTCTTGGGCCCCCTGAACACGGGGAATCCCATCTCTAAGCAACGCCTCTCTCATTGGCTTGTGGAAGCTATGTCCATGGCGTATGAATCTAAGTGAGTGCAGCCTCCAGGTGGCCTCAGAGCTCACTCCAGTAAAGGCTTGGCTGCTTCTTGGGCTCTGTTTAGAGGGGTGACATTTGTGCCACTGCAAGCTGGTCCTCTCCACATACCTTTGTCAGGTACTACCGCTTGATGTTACCCAGACCTCGGTGGCTCATGCGGTCTTAGTTGTGGGCTCTTCGTTGCTTTGTGCTACTAGACCCGCACTCCTTTTAACCCTGACTGTCCAGTCCATGCATGTTATCAAGAATGTTAGTTTCTAACCTCTCTTGACACCCAGATTAGTCCAATTACATGTATATCAACATGTATTTTTTGGCATGCGGCCCACATGTTGGGTGTCATCAGGGTTTTAGCATGCATGTTACCACATGTCATGTTTTTCGTGGCTGGGCTTTTCACCCTCCCAGTTTGTGAGGTCTACTACTCTGTAACGTGCCAAGCACCACCAGCAAGAGGACTTAGGCGTGTGTGTGTGTGTGTTTGATTAAACTAAATGCTTCCAACTTTGTGGGAACAGTTTGGGCAGAATTACATACAGTTGGAAAAGTTAGGTGTACCAATACATTTGACCATACAGTGTACATTGTGCAGCTGTTTTTAATAAAATCAATTGTCTGATCAGTTCCTGTGTGTGGGGTTCAATTTAAACCAATCAGTGGAATTTTTAATGCAAATGTAAAACATTTTTATATAATTTCATCACATCACTTGTTCCTTTTAATTTATCTTCAGCTTCACATTCTCCTAAAGATGTGCTTTTTAACCAAAATAATTAAAATCCTGGCTGGATTGTGATGCAGAATGTGAACACTGCCAACTAAACACACCAAATACCTTTATTATAGGTCCTTTTGTGATCCTTTTGTGAACATTCGTGATTAATCAAATATGAATTATTAATGTGAAGGACAGAGAGAGATTTCGATTTTTAAAAAGACTTTTATTATGAATGCTCAAGGTTTGTAACAGTGACTGATAAAAGGTTTAATTTGAGTCAATGCATCACGTAAACGAATACATAAAAAAATTAAAAGACGTGTAAAAACGGAAAAAGACAAATTTACATGATGTTTTTAAGACATGCTCTGAGCAAAATGCAGTTCATCTTTAAAAACAGAGCAGATTGCATTTTTATTGCACCAGATTTTCTCAAACATCATCAAGTTGTCAATTTTCTTGAAAAGTTAAAGTCCACTAGCAGCCTGGACTTCATCATTGCTGCCTCTTTGTTCTATTTTATATTTTCCGCTGTTGTAGATGCCCATGTTTGCCTGACCCACAACAAAGTTTAAGAGCTGACACAGCTTTCTTCTTTGAGTATATTTTACACCCAGGATAAAAGTTTGGACTGAGAAGGATTTGTTCTCAGGTGTTAATGTTTAGCAATAAATGTAATTAAAAGTGGAGAAGAGTAACATCACTCACTGTACATCATTCTAAATCTCAAGCAGTGATTTCAGATCACTGTTTTTCAATGGAAAACCTATAACTAATGTATTTGCTGAATGTGTATAAGCAGTACACACAAACAACATGCATACTAAAATGCAGTACTTACATTACTATTGTAATAATAAACACATCCACTGCCGCAAATCTGGTTTATTAGGAAAGATGAGGCTCCACTGAACAACATGCCGTAAAGCATTTTTGCTCCAACCAAACAAAAGTGCTGTAATTTAGATGTTTATTCTTTTGTTTACACAAAACTTCGGCTGGTGTTTGTGTGTATATATTATGGAATAACTTTTGCATAAAAACAGCATCTTGCTGGTAAAAAAACAAACATGGCTGGTAGAATATAGTGTTACAAAACAAATGAGACCACACACTGAAAAAAACAACTCATTCAATTTAAAATATAAACTCATGAGTCATGTGGCTTTTAACCCATTACTTTTCTGGCTTGCTCCAGGACTGATTTCATGTGAAAAATTCAATTCTTGGAGTCTCCTTTCACGTAGATGTACAAAATAATTTGAACTGTAAATAAAAATGTAGACAGAATCAAACACAATCCTCTAAAAGCTATAGAAAATGCCATCCATTACCTTAAACAAGACAAAAGTCTTCAGGCTATATAAAAATAAAATAAATAAAAATGCTATTCAGAGTCTAAACCAGGCTCCTTTTCCAGTCGTCCCCTTGTCACACGAGCTGCTAACATTGTGTGTGCAGGTAGAGGTGTGGTGGCATGGTCATAGTGGAAGGTGAGGATGAGAAGGAAGAGAAGCATTTAGAGGAGCTGAGAAAGAATTTAGAATCACCTAACATGACTATTTTAAACGGGAGATGTCCCCGATATTGTGGGGGATCAAAACGTGTTTAAGCTTGTTTGAGAATTAGCTGACATGATATAGATGAATGAGGTGTAATTAATGTTACAAGGGTTTGAATTGCTTCTACATGCACAGCATTTAAGGGAAGTCATGTTTGTCCTACGCAAGAGCTCAGCTTTGTAGAATGCTCAGGTTGTGGCAGGAAGCTTCAGGTTACCTGTCTGAAGTGACCTGTATTGCCTTGTAACCTGGTGTTTGGTCATTGAAAATATTTCACAGATTTGTCTCTACGTTGTGGCGTCCAGCTCTTATTGCTGGATCATTAAAGACTATTAACTCCTATAGCATCTGCATTTGACTGCATGAAGATTTGTGCTGCAAATCCCCATTCAGAACACTTCCAGACATTATTAGACCCTGCTTTACTGATAACAGTTACTGTAAAACTAGATGAAATTCACATCACAGCTCTGGTTCCACACAATGAGCTGAATTATTGGCCATTTGAAGCTCTAATAGAATTTAACTAAGATGGTGCTTCACAAGTCAGCCAGCAATTCCTAAGCAGAAAATTGAAGCGCTTTAAAAATGTTAGTACAGACATGCAAATCCCACACTTTTACTTAAAAGACTAAACCTAACCCCAACCCTAAGTTTTGACTCACCCTTTGCCTACGCAATTTAAAATCGATTTAAATAGGAAGAGTCAAGGGGAATTGTACATGTGCTGTAAACTTAACAAAAATAGTCATTACTTGTCATTAATGTTTTATTTACTACTTTAAAAGAGTAATTCAATAATAAAATAGTTTTTCAAACTTCTGTAATTTTAAATTCTGTTTTGAAACGTTACTCCGAACTTTTCGAGCCACTCGTGGCTTCTCGAGAACTATCAGATTTCTAAATGAAAGTTCAGCAACTTTCAAGGTTCCACTGTATGTACAGTGTGTGTGTGTGTGTGTGTGTGTGTGTGTGTGTGTGTGTGTGTGTGTGTGTGTGTGTGTGTTTGTGTGTGTACACACACACACACACACACACGTATTTTATTCACATTTTTTTGTGTACACAAAGCCCCTGCCACCAAAACAGATTCCTTGCAATACGAATACCAGATGCTTGTTACAGTACAGAAATCATGCAACAACCAATCTGCACGATGAAGTACTTAATAACCTTCATGGCCGCGTCTTGCTGTGACCACTGCTACAAAGACCAGGCCCCCAGTCCTTGGTGTCACCTGATGCCAGTGGCTGGGAGAGGTGATGTCTGGAGCGGTGCTCGAGGAAGCAGAAGCATGGCAAGCAAGCAGGTAACCATGCTAAGCTAAAGGCTAACCCTAGCTAGCCAGCTCTCTCGCCCTTTCTTCTTTCAAACTTCTATTCCCTGGACAATAAATTGGATTACATCCGACTCCAGAGGACCACGTGGCGAGAGTTTAGAGACTGTTGCGTTATTGTTTTTACAAAGACGTGGCTCAGTGACAGAGTTCCAGATGCCGTCGTCCAGCTAGACTGGCTAACCATTAATGTTTTATTTACTACTTTAAATGAGTAATTCAATAATAAAATAGTTTTTCAAACTTATGTCATTTTAAATTCTGTAGTACAATAAAATATGCTTCCCATTGTGTATGTGTGGCGGGGCGGTGATTGCTACGTATTGACACTAGTATACAACTAGAACGAAAAGCAGACAACGCCACCCCGTTTCTATGAACGGGGAAATTTAGACCCAAAATAAAGCACACAGGTTTGTTTCCACTAAACACAGGAGACGTGAATATATAAATACAAAAATACTTTTATTTCACAATAAGAATAATTAGTTAAAATATAGAAGACTGTTGACCAGGCAGAAATGAAATAAAGGAAATAAAATACTTTCAGGCTGAGGCTTACCAGTAGGGTGGCTAGCTGCACAGTGAGGATCTTAACCGCACCACTCACTCAAGTATGCTCCGCACAAACACAGTGAGGGAGATGCAATGGTCACGGCAAAAACACTCTGTGAGAGAAGCACCACCGGGTCAAAACAGCTAGCTTTCCTCACTGGAGGCCTTCAGCTCCTGAAATAAACAAAAACAAGAAAATATAAAAACACAATTAATCAAAACACACCTACAATTTAACAATTTGCATTGGATCGCGTTCAAACCATAAATGACAAGTATGTTCCATTTCTGGCCACAAAGGTTCAGAGAGGCAGGAACTCCACTAGGTTTGAACCAAAAGCTCATAAACCTAGTCACAATGGCTCAACAAAGGGTTCAAGAAAAGAACAAAATTTAAAGGGAAAAAATGAAAAACAAATGAAATCAGGGTTCAAATCAAATCACAAAAAAAACAACAAATTAATCAAGGAGGAAACAGATACAATAAATACTCAAATCAATACATTTAAACACGGTACAAAAACGTAATCTTCCCAGGTACCAGATATTAAGTGCTCTTCCACGCCGTCCTTTAAGCCCCCAAAATGAGCGTGGGGCAACGAAACAAAAACTGACAAATCCAATACAAATGGACACAGAGTAATAAAATAAAAAAATAGCAGCAGGACAAACAGTGCAGTCTTAATGTTGTATAAGGAGTAACTTATTTGCCCTGCAGTCCACAGTGACGAAATGCTCGCGAGCAATTACCCCCACCAGAAGTAGCTCGCTAAACACACAGGTTCAGTTACTCGCAGTTTTATCCAAAATCAACGAGCTGCAAATATGCAGGTGTTCCATCAGCACATACACAGACTGGAGTGAAAGCAGCCTGTACCCAACAGCAAAGTCGCGCCAGTCCTAAACACAACCTGGCTACAAACCATGATACACACTTAATAGTGCATAAACACTAGCAGCAACATTAGCCAAACAGGTACATAAACGACAATGATTGGATCATGCACGCTCAGGTGGCATAGACGACGTCTTAAATATGCCTGGAACGGCAGCCAATAGGCTGTCACACCAGTCATTCAGGCGACAGTCACGTTTACGAGGGCGGTACCTAGACTGCCCTACTACTTTAGCAAAATTTAACACTAAGGGAAAATTAACACCAATTATTGTTGATATTTCACTTGTGCAGACTTTATTACATTTTTATTAGTAATAAAATCCCACTCAGTGAGTACAGATTTAAAACTCATTTGGGGATCAAATAACTCCAGTAAGTGTCAATATTTCACTCTGTGGTTTGAGTAATTTTCTCTGCTACAATGCAAATTCAACTCAGAGGTTTTTTTATTTTGAACATTGAATACATGGAATAGAACAGAACAGAAAACAACTTCATCAATGTACCATTTAAAACAATTATTATAACAATGTCAGGCTTAAAAACATGCACAAAAAAACATCACATCAGCATAAAATAACAATAGTGCACTATATGCAGTACAGAATCTGTTGTTCCATATTTCATTTGAACATAAATTGTTTGAAATAACGCAGCTCGTTAACATTCACTTTTAAAACTCAGTCTGACTGGAAATGCATGCTAATGGTCATCAAAACAGTGTGTTTCCATCAGTCTTCCACATAACAGCACATTTTTCCAGCAATAATCCTGATATTATAAAACACTGGCATCTCACATGCTACTTCTGTACAGATAATAAAGTCAGGGTGATGCTCTGTACCATGATGTTTGATCCACTTTACACAATAGACAACTTCTGATATTTCCACTCCTAGTTTGGAAGCCATGTCAATGCCACCTTAAAGTTCACTGAGTTCCACCATCTTCCCTGGACCAAGAGTCAATCTGTACTGGCTAAAAGACCCCCAGTGCATTGCTATACAACTCTGGTGCTTTCTGGCTAGCGTTATGATGATGTTTTTGAAGCTTTTTAATTGTGTTTGAAAAAATTTGTGTTTAGCTTCATAACACACACACCACATGTGCAGAATTGGTAGAATGTTTCTTCTACACTGTGGGTAATGTATCATTATGTGATGCTTTCAAATAGCTGGTGATGTTCAATGATTAAATGTTTAAGATAAATGGTCATGCCTTCAGTTAGAGCTGGTGAAAATCTGATGTTAACAATCTGCAGAAGTAAAAGCAAAAGATACCAGTGTTTATCATCTCTGCACTAAATCACTAAATAACAGAGGCATGTTGCACAACAAGCACCATGACTGGGTGGCAGTTAAACCCAAATCATTGCTTCCACCAAACAATTTGACCATTGGAGGACGGTTCCTCTGCTGATTGTATCCATAATCAAAAGCATGTATTCTACCAGCAAGATCATCAGCACTCAAAACATGATGCTGTATGTACTGCAGAACAAGTTTTACCTCCAGCTGAGCGACACCTTCTAAAATGTTTTTTAAAACATTCTAAAACCTTCTAAAAACCTTTCACAGTGCAGAGCATGCAGCTCAGTTGTTCTTAGTACAGCCTCAAGGTTATCTTCTTTTGAGCCCAACTTTGAGCCCAAAATGACTCCACAAACCCTAATAAGCTGCGTAAGCCCAGATTATCCCCTGTGATTTGTACAATTGTACCCAAACACAACTTCCAGATACTGGATTCTTAACCCCCTCAATCTCAAGCACTTTTAGATCATTTACTAGAGGCTCGATTATAGAATTAAAACCATACTGTCTAATATCCTGTGCATGAAAGAGGGCACATAAATGAATATTATCCAATGATGAGTTTAAAATAGGGGGGAAATTCCTTAATGTACAATATATAGCACCCAATTTGTGTATACCTTTTTTGGAACCCAAAGGATTAGCCGTCTCAAAATCGACATAAAATAACTGAATTTATAAGGCATCTTTTTCAGCGTAAAATAAAGGATTACTTTTAAAATGTGTCGCATCACTTAAGTCAATATAAACGCCTTCCTTTAGAACATGCCTGGGTTTAAACAAATCAACAAGATGAATTTAGTGTTTCTAAAAGGGAAATATAAGCAAATTTATCTGTTACAACAACTTGATCAAATGTTCCAGTGGTTTTATTTCTCCTGCGATCAAATCTTGTGCTGAGCACTGTTTCGGTTGGTTCATCAGTTCCCCATTTCTCTGAAAAAAGTCTCTTTTGTTTTGTTTTTTTACTTTTGTACAAAGTAAACAGATTTTTCGAATGTTCAATTGAACTTTTCATTTTCCTTTTAGTAGCAATGCCATGTGGAGACAGAGCAAAGCAGCATCCTGGGCCTGACTCTGAATCTCAACAACTTCCTCCACAGATGAAACAAAGCCACTTATAGTAGACTGACTCTTAACCCAGCAACTTTTAGTTGTGTAACAGCAGACGCACACATATCCAAAGTGCTCTTATTTGACTTTAACAATACAGATGTTGTGGCCACCTCTTTAACATCTGATCAAATGCTTGAGCACTAATTTGTCCTTCTGCCTCAGCAGTCTCACGGGTGTCAGTGGTGTCAAAATTCTGGTCACTTTGCTCAGTATGTTTTATTTTCAAATGTTTTCTAAAACGTGTAAAAGTACCAAACACAGAACTACACCGTGTCTCTACACATTTAAGGTGAAGAGTCTTTCCAGGAACAAAACCATGAACTAATCTGAAGTGCCTAAGAAGCAATTTTGTACCAAGTAACTCGAACAAAACACTTCATGAGGGCAGAGAAACTTAAGACACTAAGCTAAGCAGCCTTGCTCTGACCTCAGCAACACGAGAACTCTTTCACTTTGCCAACATCTATGTTGTACACAGTGGTCTGAAGGAAAGTGTACATGTTGTGTAGCATAATGTTTTAAGAGGAGCCAAAAACAAAGTGTGCCTTAAACAACTCGTCAAAGGCACCAAGAGCAGAGGCTGACTTGCATGGAATGGCATTCTGATCAAGAAAAATGAAGTACTGGTGAACTGAATTTTGAGGTCCCACAGCCAGGAGGTAGGGCTTAGCAATAGCTGTGATTTCTTACAAATGCTCCACAATGTTTGTTCCACTCTGAGAAAACCAAGCAAATTGAAGAGAACCATCACCGATATGTTAAATGTAAAACAGAAAAAAACAAACAAACCTTCTTAAAGACAACAAGGTTCTTCTCTGCTTGACACCTTTCTTGATCTTTTCCCGGCTTGGGCAGAAGGTGGGATCAGATGCAAGTATTAGAGAAGAATGTTTACTATTCCAACCTGTATAAACACATGAACATTAAAATGTATGGGGACTAAATCTTTCACCCTTAAAGTAGAAGTTCACATCCAGAACAAGATTTACAGAGAATTTACTCATCCTCTTGTCATCCGAGATGTTCATGTCTTTCTTTCTTCGGTCGTAACGAAAAAGTTTTTTGAGGAAAACATTTTAGAATTTCTGACAATTTATGTGCCTTTAACCGCAAATTCTCATCTTGTCTTGCTCTGCATCAACTATGTGTATTCCAGTTTAAGACAGTTAGTGTATGTAGAAAAACTCCCAACTCATTTTCTCCTTCAACTTCAAAATGATCCTACATCGCTGCAGAAGTACCGACACAGTGTTTATAAAAGGAATGTGCAAAGAAGATCAAACGGCTTTTACAAAAAACAGATAAAACGGTGCCGAACTTGAAGTTGGAGAAGAAAAGAGATGGGACTTTTCTACATACCCTAACTGTCTTGAAATAGTTGTCGCACAGTTAGAAAAGCTTTTGAGGTTAAAAAGTATAGAAATTGTCAATTATTTTAGAAAAGGACCGATCGTTTCGCTAGCTAAAAGACTCTTCTTCCTCGGGTGGGATCGTTTAGAGCCTTTTGAGGCTGCATTTTGGAAGTTTAAAGTCACCAAAGAAGTCCACTATCTGAGCAGAAATTCTGAAATGTCTTCCTCAAAAAACGATTTTGTTACGACTGAAGAAAGAAAGACACGAACATCTTGGATGACAAGAGGGTGATTACATTATCTGTAAATCTTTGGTCTGGAAGTAAACGTCTCCTTTAAGACCCTTAGATAATTTCTTTAATAATATTTCTAATTAATATTTAAAGTATAAAATTATCTTAAACATCTTACCAAATTGAACACCCTCTTCTAAATCATCAGTAGGAGATTCAGCTGCTGGCAGTAACTCTTCCACATCACTGAGGTGTAAAGGGACCCCGAGGCACTTTACACTGAAGGACTATAAAGCAGAAACTGGAAAACCTTATGCAAGGATACATTTGTTGATTTGCAGAAGGAAGGACTTTGAAGGTTAGTTTGCCAGAATGAAAGTATTGTTTATGTTTCGGGTAATAACATGGTTTTGTTCTGTGTCTAGGAGAACAGGAAGTCAGTTTAGAATCAGACACAGAAGTTCTCATAAGGACACAAAATCCTGAGAGATCTAACCTGACTGACACACTGGTGATATTAATAAATACAATTGATTTTCTATTGTTGAAAAATGTTTGTCTGTATAAACTGATTATATTTTTCTTTCAGCCATTAATACCTTGGCATACAAGCACACCTAAAAAATGGTGTGGATAATAAAATGTAAGATGTTTTTAATCTTGTCATGGTTCATGCTCACTATAAAAGCAGAACAAATAAATACTTTCAACTCTTAAGTTCTATTAAATGTCTGATTACATCTGTTACAGGTTTGTTTGGTTTATTAAATCTTTTCTTTATGTAGTTAAAAAAGGGAATTTGTATGTTTGTGTATTTGTTGCTGCTGCCTGCTTATTGCTGGAGAATACATGGACATTTCTGCACCTGTGATTACTGAAGAGGATGATGAGCTTGAAACTACAGCACACTGTCTTCACCTCCCAGAACCAATAGAGTAAGCTGTGAAAGTATGTTTAATGGAAAATATAAAATACTGATTACATTGTTTTAAAACTCACTGTTTCCACACTTTATGGAATAAAGCAGTTTAACAGCTCCTGACATTATTGCACATCTGGCTCTTACCATTGATCAAAAAAGTGCTTTAGAAGCAGAAACCATTTCCTGAAAAGTCACGTGTAACAAACTCATTTTCAGTTTTTGTTGTGGCTTTAGTTTAATTATTTAACTAGAATATTTCAAGAAGGGATAATTTGTTAACCAAATGACTTTTGTTGCTTATCTTCTTAGATTCAGAATGCAGCTACAAGATATTATAAAAAAAATAAATAAAAAAATAGCACCCTGCTAAAGACTGCTGGGTTTTTCCACGTGTCGAACATTAAGGAAAAACATACCATTCTTGAAGAATATTTCAGGTGGTATGTGGTTGACAGAAACCATACTGTTATAAAAAGGTAAAAATCACCACAATAAATATACATATAAATACCACTATATGTTTGCTTTCAAGACATACATACTGTATATAATGCTTAAATTGCCCTGGTTTTTACAGCTTTTCAGTAAACAATTGACTGTTTATTGCATGGGAAAGAAAGGAGGCAAAACACAAAGTTCAGAGTGGCAAGTCCATCTTTAAATCTGTCAAAGCAGTCAGAATTTAGGTTCTTATTAATAGGCTTGTATGTTTTTTATATACAAGCCTATTAATAAGAACCTAAATTCTGACTGCTTTGACAGATTTAAAGATGGACTTGCCACTCTGAACTTTGTGTTTTGCCTTCTTTCTTTCCCACACTGAGAAGAAGCTGACAGCAACTGATTTGGAAAACCTCTTTAAACCTCTTCAAAGCTCTCAAACCTCTTTTGGTCAGACTCCTCGACTGTGAAGGTCTGATATTTATGTTTAAAAATAAATATTCTGGGGTTTTTTTTTTTTTTGTGAACTGGTGAAATCTTTAAACCAATCTTTAAATCTCCTTGAACTCCCCTCCTTGAACTGCCACCTTAACGTGGTGGAGGGGTTTGAGTACCCGAATGACCCTAGGAGCTATGTTGTCCGGGGCTATATGCCCCTGGTAGGGTCTCCCAAGGCAAACAGGTCCTAGGCGACGGGTCAGACTAAGAGCGGTTCAAAAAACCCCTTATGAGACAGAACAGATCAAGGACCGTGACGTCGCCCGGTATGGCGCAGCCGGGGCCTCACCCTGGAGCCAGGCCCAGGGTTGGGGCTCGTATGCGAGCGCCTGGTGGCCGGGCCTTTCCCCACGGGGTCCGGCCGGGCTCAGCCTGAAGGAGCGAAGTGGGGCCGCCTTCCCGTGGGCTCACTACCTGCAGGAGGGACCGTAAGGGGCCGGTGCGAAGAGGATCGGGCGGCAGTCGAAGGCGGGGGCCTCGACAACCCGATCCCTGGACACGGAAGCTAGCTCTAGGGACGTGGAATGTCACCTCGCTGGCGGGGAAGGAGCCTGAGATTGTGCGTGAGGTTGAAAGGTTCCAAATAGAGATAGTCGGGATCACCTCTGGCCACGGCTTGGGCTCTGGCACCACACTCTTTGAGAGAGGATGGACTCTTCACCACTCTGGAGTTGCCCATGGTGAAAGGCGGCGGGCTGGTGTGGGTTTGCTTATAGCCCCCCAGCTCAGCCGCCATGTGTTGGAGTTTACCCCGGTGAATGAGAGGGTCGTTTCCCTGCGCCTACGGGTCGGGGATAGGTCTCTCATTGTCGTGTGTGCCTACGGGCCAAACGGCAGTGTAGAGTACCCGGCCTTCTTGGGGTCTCTGGGAGGGGTGCTGGAAAGTGCTCCGACTGGGGACTCCGTCGTTCTACTGGGAGACTTCAATGCCCACGTGGGCAGCGACAGTGACACCTGGAGGGGCGTGATTGGGGGGAACGGCCCCCCTGATCTGAACCCGAGCGGTGTTCAGTTATTGGACTTCTGTGGTAGTTACAGTTTCTCCATAACGAACACCATGTTCAAGCATAAGGGTGTCCATCAGTACACGTGGCACCAGGACACCCTAGGCCGTAGGTCGATGATCGACTTTGTGGTCGTTTCATCTGACCTGCGGCCGTATGTCTTGGACACTCGGGTAAAGAGAGGGGCGGAGCTGTCAACTGATCACCACCTGGTGGTGAGTTGGATCCGATGGCGGGGGAGGAAGCTGAACAGACTTGGCAGACCCAAGCGTACTGTGAGGGTCTGCTGGGAACGTTTGGCCGAGTCTCCTGTCAGAGAGATCTTCAACTCCCACCTCCGGCAGAGCTTCGACCGGATCCTGAGGGAGGCTGGAGATATTGAGTCCGAGTGGACCATGTTCTCCACCTCCATTGTCGAAGCGGCCGCTCGGAGCTTTGGCTGTAAAGTCTCCGGTGTCTGTCGAGGCGGCAATCCCCGAACCCGGTGGTGGACACCGGAAGTAAGCTGAAGAAGGAGTCCTATCGGGCCTGGTTGGCTTGTGGGACTCCTGAAGCAGCCGACGGGTACTGGCAGGCCAAGCGAACTGCAGCCCGGGTGGTTTTGGAGGCAAAAACTCGGGCCTGGGAGGAGTTCAGTGAGGCCATGGAGAAGGACTATCGGCTGGCCTCGAAGAGATTCTGGCAAACCGTCCGGCGCCTCAGGAGAAGGGAGCAGTGCCCTACCAATGCTGTTTACAGTAGAGGTGGGGAGCTGTTGACCTCACCTGGGGAGGTCCTTGGACGGTGAAAGGAATACTTCGAGGATCTCCTCAATCCCGCCGTCACGTCTTCCATTTTACTAAGGGCTGTCCGGTCCCTGTACGACCAAAGCAGGAGCTTGGTTCGCATTGCCGGCAGTAAGTCAGACTTGTTCTCGGTGCATGTTGGACTCCGGCAGGGCTGCCCTTTGTCACCGGTTCTGTTCATAATTTTTATGGACAGAATTTCTAGGCGCAGCCAGGGGCCGGAGGGTGTCCGGTTTGGTGACAACGCGATTTCGTCTCTGCTCTTTGCAGATGATGTTGTCATGTTGGCTTCATCAAACCAAGATCTTTGGCAGTCACTGGGACGGTTTGCAGCCGAGTGTGAAGCGGCTGGGATGAGAATCAGCACCTCCAAATCCGAGGCCATGGTCCTCAGTCGGAAAAGGGTGGCTTGCCCACTTCAGGTTGGTGGAGAGTTCCTGCCTCAAGTGGAGGAGTTTAAGTATCTTGGGGTTTTGTTCACGAGTAAGGGAAGGATGGAACGGGAGTTTGACAGACGGATCGGTGCAGCTTCTGCAGTAATGCAGTCGATGTACCGGTCTGTCGTGGTGAAGAAAGAGCTGAGCCGGAAGGCGAAACTCTCGATTTACCGGTCAATCTACGTTCCTACCCTTGCCTATGGTCATGAGCTCTGGGTCATGACCGAAAGGACAAGATCCCGGATACAGGCGGCCGAAATGAGCTTTCTCCGCAGGGTGGCTGGGCGATCCCTTAGAGATAGGGTGAGAAGCTCGGTCACTCGGGAGGAGCTCAGAGTAGAGCCGCTGCTCCTCCACATCGAGAGGGGTCAGCTGAGGTGGCTCGAGCATCTGTTCCGGATGCCTCCTGGACGCCTTCCGGGAAGGTGTTCCGGGCGCGTCCCACTGGGAGGAGACCCCGGGGAAGACCTAGGACACGCTGGAGAGACTATGTCTCCCAGCTGGCCTGGGAACGCCTCGGTGTCCCCCCGGAAAAGCTGGAAGAAGTGTCTAGGGAGAGGGAAGTCTGGGCATCTCTGCTTAGACTACTGCCCCCTCGACCTGGCCTCGGATAAGTGGGAGAAGATGAGATGAGATGTTTATACTTATATGATACACATTTGTCATGTTTTTTATTAACACAATATTCATGATGTGAAATTGACACCATACAATGTTTTTTTTTCTTAGTCCTTCTTAGGCTGTGCTCTGGTTTCTATAGGGATTTTGTTGTAAGAAAATAGATGTTCAAAGTCCAGATGTTTCCTTTAAAGTGTAATAAAGTTGCACTGCTTCGTCACAGTTCTCTGGCCACTGTAATCGAGTATGTTGCATGACCACGTGGTATCATTTAAATCATTGCACAAGAGTCACTAAAGTAAGTACAAGGAAACAGGGGGGGGACATCGCCAGCAGACAAAGGAAACGGAAATAAAGTACAAGGGCTTAAAAGTCTAGCAGGAAGTGTTGGGGAAAGTAAGCAAGGAAAAAAATAAATACATAAAAAATTAAAAACAGCGTGGACATTTACTGCTCTGATTGTGGTTAACAGATATCTATTAAAATAATTCCGTTTCCAACTCGTCAAAGAGTCGGTGCAAAGAGTCAATTCAAAGAGTCGATTCGGTTTTCCGAAAGTGAAAGTGTTTCTCAGCCTCGACTCCATTTTGAGGAAAAAAACACAAAGATGTTGAACAGCAGGCAGAAGCGGTGAGATTCATGTCCAACAACAAGCAGTGCTGAAGAAAAGTGGGTGAGTTTTTCCTAGAAACGACTTTCTATCGGAATAATGCGTTTGTGTTTTCTATGTAATGGAGTTTGTGGAAAGACCGCAGGGAAACTGCGGCACAGCAGCCGAAATGGAGGACAACAGTTTCAGCCCAAATTCCTCAGTTGGATTTGATGATGTTCTGAGTTTATTGAGGAGGATCTGACATGAGAACACCGGGATTGTTTGCTTGTTCCAAGCTGATCCTGGAGTTGTTGTCATGGCTCAGGATGATTTCCCGTAAACAGGAGCAGATCATGGCTTTCTAAGCGGAGGTGAAGTGTGGAGCAGATACATGTTCATGAAGACATGAGCTTTCCGAATTCAGTGCGGAATGCGGGATCCACTGGATCCTTTATCATTGATTATGTGGGAATATTGGGGAATGAGGTGGTGGAGAAGTTGGTAAACGAGGCACTAAAGGAAGCAGATCTGAACATTAGGGTGTGTATGAGTACAGCAGAGAGAAAAGATGCAGAACATTTGGGACACAGAAACAAAAGGAAGAAACCTACAGTATCTGCAATACAAAGAAATGTAGGGGTGGAAAGAACATGTGATCAAATCAGGGAAAAGGATGTGATTATGACAAGATTATGAATCGGCCACACAAAACACTAAACCCAAATTTATACAAGATAGAAACACACAAAAATAGAAATTGTGAAAAATGTGGAACTCTTGAAACAGAATCCCATTTATTATTAGAATGCAGTGGTATTAAATACTATCTCCATATTATATATATACAGTGGAACCCGGTTATGTCGATGTCCTAGGGGGTCGCCAAAAAGCATCGAGGTAACCGATGATCGAGATAAACGAAAATCAAAATGTCGGCAGTATATTAACGTGCTTGAAATGTCTTTATGTACATGATGTGCGTTAATAAATGAGACTGTGCATGCACGTGTTTCTGAAGGGTTTTTTACACAACAGCGTTGCTGCGATTTGTTTGAGGAAGTCATGCTATAAAAATACATACAGTACATGTTTATCTGTCAGGAATCCACCTGCCACGCCCCCTTCGGCCCCCTTCAGCGTGGCAGGTGTTTTCTCGGCCGCTTTCTCTGAAGCTCCCGGCTTCAATCGCGCACATCTGGTGCTCGTTTATCATCATCACCAGCTCCTATTTAAACTTCCACACTCTCACTGTCCGTTATTGGTGGTATATGTTGGTTCACGGCGGTCGTTGTTATCGCGCATGCGTATCCCGGTACGTGTCTTCCCACCGGCACTCTCTCAACGGCTGCTCTTTTCTTCCCAAAGCGCACCGCGGATTCCCTCCCCCTCCCCCCTCCCCCGATCCTGCTCCACGGCTAGCACACAGGCTACACTGCCAACACTTCACACTAGTCTGCTAAATGCGCTTACATAAATACAATCATTAGTATTTACTCCCTGCATGTTCCTTACAGAATTAAACACATATATGACTTGTTCACACGTTATACAACCCTCGTTCTTACCTGTATAAGAGGAAATAGAAAATATGACACGATGTAGCTTCAGTCACGTCCAATGTTGTAATGGATGAACGTCAGCTGCACGCGCAATCACTTCATGATTTCTCTCCATCATGCCTATGTGCAATATGTTGTTGTCATCCATTAAAGATTACTACAAATATAATTACTTAGTATTGTTTTATTTACCGTTTACATCTCAATGCATTGGCATAACATCAGTGCACGAGGGAACAGCAACAGGTTGTTTTTTTTGTTTTTTTTATTTAGTAAAAATAAAAGTCCCGTCATTTTTTTACTAAATAAAAAAAATAATAAAATAAAATAAAATAAAAAAATAAATAAAAGTCCCGTCATCCCTTACGAGGGAAATATCAAGGTCCGTGACGTCGGAGTGACGTGGGGCCGCCTTCCCGTGGGCTCACCACCTGCAGGAGGGACCGTAGGGGACGGTGCTGTGAGGATTGGGCAGCAGTCGAAGGCGGGGGCTTATTACGGATAAGCGGGAGAAAATGAATGAATGAAGGATTAATGAAAAGTCCCGTCAATTCACACATGCGCACAATGAACTCTTGCATATTTTTGGGTATACAACAGTCAGTATCATAATCTAACATAATAGAAAAATAATAATTATAGTAAGCAACATAATTTAACATAACTGATGAGAACATAACTCAACATCAGTACTGATTTACGGTCCTCTGAAAATAACAAACAGACATTATTGTCTAAATAACTGTAACTAAAGTGAGTCCACCCTCAGTGAACGTGTCAGAACTGTGTCCAAAATGTGAATATTGTGTGGAGCACATTGATATCCAGCACTGCTTTAATCCTCCTGGGTGTTAGGAGGAGCTGCACAGATGGTTGCTGGGATCTTCTTCCACTCCTCCATGATGACATCACGGAGCTGCTGGATGATAAACACATCTTGCTTCTCCACCTTTCGCTTGATAATCCGCACAGGTGCTCAATAGGAAACAAACTTGGCCACTCCTTCACCTTCAGCTTCACCTTCAGTTCCAGCTCCTCAGCAACGCAGTTGTCATCTTTTTTTTTTTTTTCTCAATTCTTTTTATTGAAAAATCAACAATCACAGATACAAAAATGTAAACAGAAATTCTCCATTTTTCCTTTTCAAACAAAGAGCAAACACCCCCACCCCCCAAAACACAAACAAACCCCCAGACACACACACACACATGCGCACGCACACACACCCCACATCCCCGTTTAAACAACTGAAGAAACAAAAGTAAGGTTATGCATACAGTCCAGTTTTTACCAATTTGGATCTTTAATCAGGTAGCACCCGTAGTCCCCTAAAATAGGAAATAACAGGTTGCCACTTGCAAAAAAAAGTGTCAGTAGAACCCCTCAGCGTATATTTTATTTTCTCCAACTTAAGAAAGAACATCAAATCTTTAAACCACCGAGAGGTGGAAGGACATCCTATTGTTTTCCAGTGCAGAAGTATGCAACGTCTGGCCAACAAAGATGAGAAAGCCGAAACATATTTGTGTACAGAACTCAGTGATACCGACTCATTGGTAACCCCAAATATAGCGATCAGTGGGCATGGCGTCAACTGCACTCCAAATATGGAGGACATAATGCTGAAAAAACCTGTCCAGAATGCATGTAATTTCGGGCACAGAAAAAACATATGACTTAAATGACAGGGTGAAGCATGACATCTGTCACATCTGTCCTCAACCCCAGGATAGATTTTTGCCAGTTTCGATTTGGAAAGATGAATTCTGTATAAAACCTTAAACTGAATGAGACTGAGGCGAGCACAGGAAGTGGTAGACCGTATTCTATCTACGGCCCTCCCCCACCGTTCGTTGCCAAACTGCAGCCCCAACTCCTCCTCCCAAGCGATCCTGGTTTTATCTGTATTACAGCTATTGAGAGACAAAATGAAACTGTATATCCGGCAAATCAAACTACGCTGGTGTGGAGTAAACATGACTAAACCCTCCAAAAGTTGCTTGGGGGGTACAGATGGAAAATTGGGAAAACATTTAGATACAAAACTACGGACTTGGAGATATCGAAAAAAATGAGCTGTAGGCAGCCCATACTCCAAGGACAGGCTGGTGAAACTTCTAAAGATGCCATCTTTGTACAAATTATAAAGTTGCTTGATGCCTTTTTCGTGCCATAGTGAGAAAGCCGAATCTAAAAGTGACGGGGGCACAGTTGTCATCTTAACGGTGTGTTTGGGGTTTCGTGTTGGAAACGGTGTGTGGCGTATGGTCTGAGCACTGATGAGCTTTCTCTTCTGCAACCTCTAAATCATTGCTGCAGCACGCATGCGTCTGTTTTCTTGAAGCAGCTTCTTCACCTGACGCACAGCATGAGGACTCGACTTCTTTGATGGACCCTTGTGAGGTCTGTTCCCAGAGGAACCCATGTTGGAGACCCTCTGTGTGACCCTGAACACTGTACTGTAACTCAGTTTTAGGGTGATACTGATCTTCTGACAGCCTCTTCATCTTTAATTCTCAGAGACTCTTTACCATGAGGTCCATGTAGAACATCCAGTGGTCAGTATGAGAGAAATGGACTCAAAACACCACATTTTATCTGCTCAAATACAAGATACACACATTTGTATGGTCCTGTCCAGCAGACAAACACATGAACATGATGAATCTGACATGTGATTTGCACGTTTACACCACGTACAGATGTTCACGTACTGTATGTATATGCACTCTGTGAGTGATATAACTACGAGTTGTGTTATTATGGTACAGGGATTCACATCACACACTGTTATTAGATCCAGACCTCTAATTGACTGTAAGTTAATGGAGGTTTTGGATTGTTGTCATACAGTCTAGACGTTCCAGTGAGACAAAACCCAAACCCTGGTATTGACTTTTTTTAAATGCTGATCTAAAACCCACAGTCTGAACAACATTCTGCTGCTTTATAAACACTAAAGATGATTAGTGTGATTTCTGCTCAAAAACAATCAATATCACTATTCTTTTATTAAAACTTTTATTTCTCTGTGAAGAGGCTCCCAATGAAACACCTACAGATATTTGTTCAAATATATTTTCTTGATTGTTTAATGAAGAAAACACCATGAACTGTAACAGTAAAGCAATAAGACGGACTTATTTATTGTGTGTTTATATATCATTATCAGTGACACAAAACCAGATGAAAATAATGTTCATAAATTAGTCGCAAAAATGAGTTGGGACAAAAAAAAAAAAAATTCTGTCACTTATAATCTTTTCTTTTGATTGTTATCACTGCTGTTTAAGAGAATACACGTCACAGATGCAATTTATACAAAATATATAAATATTCTGAATTGATTAAACTGTTGTTTCTGCTTGTATTGATTTACATGGTGTTTTATTCTTATATCTACAAACAATAAACACCTTGTTGTTAATGAACCCTGAACCCTGAAGTCATCAGTGGATATGAGATGAAGTTCATGTATTTCTGCAGTCATTTAGTCATTATTCACTTCTCTGTGATTCATTCAGGCGTAAATAAGTTGTGTAATTATAGTTGCACAAGTCACATCGCTTTGCTCAATAGAGGTGTGACAATCACGTTATTAACGTGTGTGTGTGTGTGTGTGTGTGTGTGTGTGTTTGTGTGTGTTGGGTGACAACATTTCCCTCAGGACTGCAACACTAAAATGTGTTAAAATAATAATAAAATACAAATCTGAGTACATTATAAACAGTGTTGGTGATATTAGATTAGATATTAGATTAGATATTTTTATTTATAGCTTTTCTGTGTATCTTTAAAATTAACAGTCGTTTTCTAACATTTCCCGCTAACGACGTTGCAGAACTCCACCCTGCGTCATGAAGTCATAAAGATATGCACTCTGAGCCCGTCTCTGATTGGATATAAAGCCGGTCTGTCCCCCTTTATGAATATTCATGAGCAACGATAACAAAATCCGCTGCTCAGGCGCTCGACGGTAATCTGATCATCGCTCACGGACAGAGAGAAGGTTCTCCGCTTCAACAGTGCTTGAACGGCAACCTCAGCTTCTGTCTTTCGCAATCACTTCTTTAATTCCGACTCTCTAATCAACACAGAAAATCTCTTACATCGCTGAAAAAGACGCTTAAATTACCGCTTTTTAAGATTTCCAGCAAAACTAAACTACACCAGCGAAGGTAAGAGTGTGTGTGTGTGTGTGTGTGTGTGTGTGTGTGTGTGTGTGTGTGTGTGTGTGTGTGTGTGTGTGTGTGTTTTCCTGTAATTATTGTTAAACTCGGGATTAAACACTGCGCCATGTTTATTCCGGTAAATCCTCCTTCAATGGCGGTCACGTAGCTGTTTTCTGATTGGCTGGTGAATGGGGGCGGGCTCTATAACCACCAATCGTTTGTTTGTTTTTTTTTGTTTTTTTTATAAATACGTTTAGAAGATAAGCGAGGCTGCGCGCGCTCATGATGACGTAACAAAAATAAAATAAAGCCGTTTTTATTTCCGTGTGGCGGAAAATCTGCAGGTTTTAACCCGGAAGTGATCAGTGTATAATCAAATCTGGAATTAAAGGCAGATTTGGAGCGTTAAATAAAGTCAGGGCCGGGATGCGGGTGTGTTGTGTGCCATGTCCTGCTCACGTGACTGTGATGCAGGTGAAGACCTCCTGTCCTGCCTGTAGCTCGGGTTACAGTGTACTTTGATCTGATCTGAGAAACCTGAACTGAAGCCCAGTGATCTCTGAGGAACCCGTGTGTGTGTGTGTGTGTGTGTGTGTGTGTGTGTGTGTGTGTGTGTGTGTGTGTGTGTGTGTGTGTGTGTTTCTCTCATGACCGTGTCCCTTATCACAAAAAAAAACACAGAATTGCTGAGTCATGGTGAAGAGCAGAAAAACACCCTCATAAACCTCCTGTTAATGATCACATCCTCATCCTCAGTCAGGTGTGTAGGACCTGAACTTCACCCTCAACAAACCTGCACGTCTGTTTATCATCAGCATGTGAACTTTAATTGGGCAAAATATTTCAATTTAAATATTACACGTCTCTGACTGATGATGCAGCGGCGCTTTAATGTGTCCAGCGTCGTCCTTGTTTCTCCGCTCCGTCTGGACCGGTCTCTGTTTCTCCTGCCTCTGGTTTCTCATTAATGCCATGCTGAAAATAAACTTGTTTATTAGGAGATTGAATAAAATCAAGGTGTTTGTTTGTGGTGGTTTTTCCTGTTAAAACTCCACTGGCACAGAAAGAGCAGATCTGACCAGGTCACACTTCTGCTTCTAACACTGAGAAAACTTACAAACTATAATCATTACTTTCCCTGGAGCTCGACTGTGTTTACCTTCACCACACAGTAGCATAGCCAGTTACACTAACAGGTGTGCTGTAGAAATTCTGACCAGATGTTCTGATCTCACACTCTGGGATCATTGTGTTGATTATTTATTATAGCTTTAAAATGGAATAAAAATGTAATATTTACATAGAATTTCTAAAATATATTGTATTTTGTGGACAAATTACTTATTTTGAGTTGAACTGTGTGTGTGTGTGTGTGTGTGTGTGTGTGTGTGTGTGTGTGTGTGTGTGTGTGTGTGTTGACAGCAACATGAGCTCTCAGGTGAGACAAAATTTCCACCAGGACTGTGAAGCCGCCATCAACCGGCAGATCAACCTGGAGCTGTACGCCTCCTACGTCTACCTGTCCATGGTGAGAGTCCGCAGTCGATCGCCGAGTTCTCACTGAGACACTGATATAAAGTTTCAGTTGTGTAAGAGGAAACTGCAGGTGTGAAGGAGGAAGTGTGGAAACACTGAAATGTAGCATTAAATAAATGAATGAGAGGAAGTGTGTATTTATTAAATGTTAATCTGTTCAAAGGAGGAAATAAAAGATTTATTAGTCATGAAGTGATGCATAATGGGAAAGTGCTCAGGTTCCATTTTTTTTATCTCCACCAAAGTCTTTTTGTGTCTACATTTTTACAGTCGTATTACTTCGACCGAGACGATCAGGCTCTGCACAACTTCGCCAAGTTCTTCCGCAAGCAGTCTCACGAGGAGCGTGAACATGCTGAGAAACTGATGAAACTCCAGAACCAGAGGGGAGGAAGAATTTTCCTGCAGGACATCAAAGTATGTACAAAAAAAATAATATATATATATAAGTATTCATGTGTTCTTGTTTGCATAATTATTGAGTTAAAATGGTCTGGTGGAGAAGCAGAACATTTATTTAGCATAATGAATTAGTGAATAAACTAAAGTTCTGCTGAATCTTCTGGCACTGAAGAACAGGGGTCTGTCAGGGAGGGACTGGAATTGAAGAGCAGATAGTGGTAGCACTTTGTCTGGGTGGAGCTCTTATCAGTCAGTGAAGCTCCAAGCTGCTTGAACCGTCCAGCAGTGAGGACGATGATGACGCAGTCCAGTGATCCACGTTTTTGTATTTGACAGAAACCGGAGCGTGATGAGTGGGGCAGTGGTGTGGAGGCTCTGGAGTGCTCACTGCAGCTGGAGAAGAGTGTCAACCAGTCCCTACTGGACCTGCACAAGCTGGCCACCGACCGCAACGACCCTCATGTAAGTGACAACCCAAACCATCCCCCCCACCCCCCACCCCCACATTTATATAAAAAATCATCGGTCAGCTTTCTGAGCCAAACTGTAAAACGGTGGCGTTCCCTCCCACTGGAGGCGTTCCTTTTACACTTTATGCAGTGCAAATGTATGTGATTTGAGACATAATGTTGTTTGTAGTAAACATTGGTCTGTGTGCTGAAATGATGTAAGAGAAAAAGAAAGTTTTGGCCGAGGTTGCTGTGTTGAGGAGGATCACTTCCTGTGTAAAGGTAGAACATGCAGCTCTTCAGCTCGTTCGACTTGTTTCTGGAGCTTATCTACTCTGAACAGAGGGAAACTGCAGTGTTGCGTTTCTCAGTATAATCTGACTGAAGTCAGTTGGTTTGAGGAAGCTCTGTGTTGGACATCGCACGAGTCACATGACTTATTTGTGTCCTGGTTAAAGAGTTCTCTGTACCATTAACCTGTTTGTATTTATTTATTTTCAGATGTGTGACTTTGTTGAGTCTCACTACCTGGAAGAACAGGTGAAGTCCATAAAGGAGCTCGCTGATTGGGTCACTAACCTGCGGCGTATGGGGGCTCCTCAGAACGGCTTGGCTGAATATCTGTTTGATAAACACACACTGGGCAGCGAGAGCAGCTAAATCCTCTACACAACACCTTCACTGACCTACATGTGCTTTAACTCTAATAAACTCATTTCTAATGACCAATGACAGATATAATCCAGTGAGGTAAACACGGACTAAACAAGACAGGGCTGTCAGATCTCCGAGCTCCTGAATCTCAGCTTCACCTGGACTTTACAGTTCACCTGCTGCTGTGATTGGAAGGGAAGTGGGCGTGGCTTTAGTTCACTGGAATGCAGTGAAGAGCTAAACTGGAGTCTCAGGATTTCACCTGCACACAAATACACACCACATACAAATACAATACAACCCAGAAACACTGCGGGTTGTAACACATTTAAAATAAGTCATATATGTTTAAGATTTACAACCTACACAGGAATATAATTAAATATAAAGTGCTACTTTTAATGAAGTATTTTGTGGGGAACGGACACATCTTATATTCGGCCAAACGATGGCAGTAAAGTCCCATCCAGAACAACATATAACACTAAACATGTTATGTATTATTATTCCTTTTATTTACATAAATATGATCTGTAAGACCAATATCTTCAATTCATTTCAATTCATGTTTATTTGTATTGCACATTTTATATTGAACATTGTCACAGAGCAGCTTTACACTGATCATGTGGTGATAAAAATGAATAAGTTGTTTATAAGTGTAAGTTTGTCCCTGATGAACAAGTCGGTGGAGACTGTGGTGAAGGAAAAACTCCCCTTGAGAGGAACCAGACTCAAGAGGGAACCTCATCCTCATCTGGGTGCCACCGAATGTCTATTTATTACAGATAAACGATGTTGAGGTGCAGTGATGGAGATCAGAGCAAACTGTAGTCCTGAGTCAGTGTAGGAGACTGTTGATATTAACTACAGTCCAAATCCTCAAAGCTCCTGTTCTTACTCCAGAATTTCATAGAACCACCCAAGGCGTTGATGAGAGTTAGAGAGAGAGAGAGAGGGTGACAGGAAGAGAAGAGAAGAGAAGGATATGGATGATTAAGTCTCCTTATTGTTGTATGAAAGTTAATGTCGCTGTGCAGTTTGGACTCTGGTAAGATTCACTCTGGCAGCAGAACTAAAAGGATCTCTGGGATACGAGACATCACCACACCACCATCAACAAACCTGAGTGAACGTGTGAATGTGAGGAGACGACAGCATCCAAATATCCAAGTTCACCAAACACTTCATATCCATGTTCCCTCCAGATCTGCTCCTTTACCTCACAAACACCTACTGACTAAAGACTCCACTAAATAAATGTGTTCAGCCTCGACTTGAACACTGAGACTGTGTCTGAGTCCCGAACACTGATTGGAGGCTGTTCCATAACTGTGGGGTTTATAAGAGAAACATCTGCCCCCTGCTGGAGTCTTCATTATTGGAGGTACCAACAAATAGCCTGCACCTTTTGATCGAAGTAGGCGTGGAGGATCATCCTGGTACAGAAGTTCACTCAGATGCTGCGGTGTGAGAGCGTTAAGTGCTTTATACGTCAGTAGTAGTATTTTATAATCAGTGTGAGATGTAATTGGGAGCAGTGTAGATGATTAAAACAGGGCTGATGTGATCATATTTTCTAGATCTAGTGAGGACTCTTGCTGCTGCATTCTGAACTAACTGAAGCTTATTTCTGCACTTACTCCAACACCCAGACAGTAAAGCGTTACAGTAGTCTAATCTAGATGTTACAAAAACATCAACTAGTTTTTCTGCATCCTGTAACGACATCATATTTCTAATTTTAGCAATATTTCTAAGGTGAAAGAAGGAGATCCTGGTGATATTATTCACGTGAGCCTCAAAGGAAAGACTCGGGTCAATAATCACAACAAGGTCTTTGACTGCTGTCACACTGAGACAGAAACACCATCCAGAGATGCTACAGAATCAGAAAGTTTACTTCTAGCTGCATGCGGTCCTAGTACAAGTTCTTCTGTCTCAATCAGAGTTGAACAGAAGAAAGTTATCAAGCATCCACTGTCTAATGTCCTTTACACACTTCTCAACATTGTCTTAGTCTTGCTCATGATCTTCTTAGATAACTATTACATGGCAGCTTTCTGTATCCTGAGCCTTTAAAAACACACTGTAATCAAATGTGCAGTTCAATAAATGTATTGTTTTCTGTACACTCACATTACTGAATTCATGTCAAATGACATTTTATGCTTTTATTAAATTATATTATTTGTTATTTGTACAACCCAGCCATTAGGGGGGCACAAGCCAGTGCACTCTTAGTGCCGGTCCCAAGCCCGGGTAAATGGGGAGGGTTGCGTTAGGAAGGGCATCCAGCATAAAACGTGCCAAATCAAATATGCGGATCACAAATGAGAATTTCATAGCGGATCGGTCGAGGCCCGGGTTAACAACGACCACCACAGGTATCGTTAGCTGACAGGGTACCGGTGGAAATTGGGCTACTGTTGGCCGAAGGAGGAGAAGGAGAGGAGGAAGACGTCTACAGAGACGGCAGGAAAAGGAGCAGTGTAGGAGAGTAGAGGTTCGGGTTGGTACTTTAAATGTTGGTACTATGACGGGTAAAGGGAGAGAGATAGCTGATATGATGGAGAGGAGAAAGGTAGATGTGTTGTGTGTTCAGGAGACCAAGTGGAAAGGGAGTAAGGCCAGGAACATTGGAGGTGGGTTTAAACTGTTTTATCATGGTGTGGATGGGAAGAGAAATGGTGTAGGAGTGATTCTGAAGAAAGAGTACAGTAAGAGTGTAGTGGAGGTGAAGAGAGATTCTGATAGGGTGATGATCGTGAAGGTGGAAGTTGAAGGGATGATGATAAATGTCATCAGTGCCTATGCTCCACAAGTTGGCTGTGAGATGGAGGAGAAGGAAAGATTCTGGAGTGAATTAGATGAAGTGGTAGATGGTGTACCTAGGAAAGAACGATTGGTGATTGGGGCAGACTTTAATGGGCATGTAGGTGAAGGGAACAGAGGTGATGAGGAGGTGATGGGTAGGTATGGTTTCAAGGAGAGGAATGTGGAAGGGCAGATGGTGGTAGATTTTGCTAAAAGGATGGAAATGGCAGTGGTGAACACGTATTTTAAGAAGAAAGAGGATCATAGGGTGACGTATAAGAGTGGAGGAAGGTGCACACAGGTGGATTATGTTTTGTGTATGAGATGCAACCTGAAGGAGATTGGAGACTGTAAGGTGTTGGCGGGGGACAGTGTAGCTAGACATCATCGGATGGTGGTCTGTAGGATGGTTTTGGAGGCGAAGAAGAAGAGGAGGAAAGTAAGGATTGAAAGAAGAATAAGATGGTGGAAACTGAAGGAGGAAGAGTGTAGTGTGAGGTGCAGGGAAGAGGTCAGACAGGGGCTCGGTGGTGGTGAAGAGGTGCCGGATGATTGGGCAACTACTGCAGGAGTGATGAGGGAGGCAGCTAGAAAAGTACTTGGTGTGACATCTGGAAATAGAAAGCAAGACAAGGAGACGTGGTGGTGGAATGAGGAAGTGCAGGAGAGCATAAGGAGAAAGAGGTTGGCAAAACAGAAGTGGGATCGACAGAGTGATGAGAAAAGTAGGCAGGAGTACAAGGAGATGCGGCAGCAGGTTAAAAGGGATGTGGCGAAAGCCAAGGAAAAGGCATATGAGGAGCTGTATAAGAGGTTGGACACTAAGGAAGGAGAAAAGGATTTGTACCGATTGGCCAGGCAGAGGGACCGAGCTGGGAAGGATGTACTGCAAGTTAGAGCAATAAAGGATGGAGAGGGTAATGTGTTGACTAATGAGGAGAGTGTGTTGAGAAGATGGAGGGAGTATTTTGAGCAGCTGATGAATGAGGAAAATCAGAAAGAGAGAAGGTTGGAGGATATGGAGTTGGTGAAGCAGGATGTATATAGGATTAGTAAGGAGGAAGTGAGAGCAGCGATTAAGAGGATGAAGAATGGAAAGTTGGTTGGACCAGATGACATACCGGTAGAAGCGTGGAGATGTTTAGGAGAGATAGCAGTGGAGTTTTTGACCAGATTGTTTAACAGGATTCTGGAAGGGGAGAGGATGCCTGAGGAATGGAGAAGGAGTGTGCTGGTACCGATCTTTAAGCATAAGGGAGATGTGCAGACCTGCAGTAACTACAGGGGAATTAAGTTGATCAGTCACACCATGAAGTTATGGGAAAGAGTAGTGGAAGCCAGGCTGAGAGAAGAGGTGACCATCTGTGAGCAACAGTATGGTTTCATTAACCCAGAGCACCACAGATGCCTTATTTGCTTTAGTATTTGTGGATTTAGAGAAAGCGTACGACAGGGTGCCGAGAGAGGAGTTGTGGTATTGTATGAGGAAGTCAGGTGTGTCAGAAAAGTATGTGAGGGTGGTGCAGGACATGTATGAGGACAGTGTGACGGCAGTGAAGTGTGCAGTAGTTACGACAGACTGGTTCAGGGTGAAGGTTGGACTGCATCAAGGATCGGCCCTGAGCCCTTTCCTGTTTGCAGTGGTGATGGACAGGTTGACGGACGAGGTCAGACAGGAGTCTCCCTGGACTATGATGTTTGCAGATGATATTGTGATTTGTGGTGAGAGTAGAGAGCAGGTTGAGAAGAGCCTGGAGAGGTGGAGATATGCGCTTGAGAGAAGGGGAATGAAAGTCAGTAGGAGTAAGACAGAGTACATGTGTGTGAATGAGAGGGAGGGCAGTGGAGTGATGCGGTTGCAGGGAGAAGAGGTGGAGGAGTTTAGGTACCTGGGGTCAACAGTGCAAAGTAATGGAGAGTGTGTTAGGGAAGTAAAGAAAAGAGTGCAGGCAGGGTGGAGTGGGTGGAGAAGAGTGACAGGAGTGATTTGTGATAGTAGGGTATCTGCAAGAATGAAAGGGAAAGTTTATAGGACTGTGGTGAGACCTGCGATGTTGTATGGATTAGAGACAGTGGCATTGAGTAAAAGACAGGAGGTGGAGCTGGAGGTAGCAGAGCTGAAGATGTTAAGGTTTTCGTTGGGAGTGACGAGGATGGACAAGATTAGAAATGAGTTTATTAGAGGGACAGCACATGTAGGATGTTTTGGTGACAAGGTGAGGGAGGCGAGATTGAGATGGTTTGGACATGTGCAGAGAAGGGACATGAATTATATTGGTAGGAAAATGCTGAAGATGGAGCCACCAGGTAGGAGGAAAAGAGGAAGGCCAAGGAGGAGGTTCATGGATGTGGTGAGGGAAGACATGCAGGTAGTTGGTGTGAAAGAGGCAGATGTAGAGGACAGGGTGGTATGGAGACGGATGATCCGCTGTGGCGACCCCTAATGGGAGCAGCCGAAAGAAGAAGAAGAAGATTTGTTATTTGTACCTGTTTTGTACACACACACACACACACACACACTGTATACACATTATGTTCACTTTCTTCTACAGCCTGCTCTATTCTCACATTTCAACATTTCAGCTGTATTTCCCCTCTAAATGTCCACAACACACTCACATCCTCGAGAACAGTGTGAGTCACAACAGACTGAATTACACCACATCAGCTGAGTTCCAGTCACAGCTGGAATTCCTTCTGTTTCTTCACTCCTACATTTCCTTATTTAATTACACTGCACTACTCTACTGATGTACATGAGTGTAGACACGTACTACTATCACACCTTGTGCTTTAGGACCAAAATCTGAACCGAGAACCTGTTCAGCATGTCATTCTGAGTGCTGATGGGTGAATCTCACACATGACCACGATTCTGCAGTTACTGCTTGTGCATCTGCAGCAGCTGGAAATGGACATGAAACACTTTATATTTACTTTCTATTGAAAGTGGCACACACACCTAAAATGTGTTTTCACCGTGTGTGTGTGTGTGTGTGTGTGTGTGTGTGTGTGTGTGTGTGTGTGTGTGTGTGTGTGTGTGTGATGGCAGTTTCATAACACTGTTTACTGAGATGAAGTTTATGAATATAGTAGTGATACGAATTGCATTTGCTTATCATTTCAAATGTGTTTGTTAGTAAAATATTTCGTTAGTAAAAAAAACTCCACCGATAAATAAAATGTAATCAGTAAACAGGTTTTACTGATGCGCCAAGTTTAAAATCAGCACCAAAATCCGCCATGATTCACATTTATCCCTTTTATCCCTCTGGGGTCGACAAACACGCCGGTGTGTTTTGTGGCATTTTTTCCTCAGAACAAACTTAAATTACTGTTGATTACTTTTTTGATCAAACAGATTAAAGCAACACATCTTACAATCTATAAAGGATCTACTTTTATACACACACACTGTGCTTTTGTGCTGTGATCACAAATGCTGAGCTCATAAAACTAGGAGCTACTGACCATATAGACTGTATAAGACTGCAGAAAGAACATTACTTATAATCTTATACTCCAGTACTCATGTTAGTTCTCTCTCTCCAGTGTTCTGTATTGTTGAAAGATTTATGATCAAACTCTTGATGTCACCCATATGAGGATGGGTTCCCCTTTGAGTCTGGTTCCTCTCAAGGTTTCTTCCTCGTTACATCTAAGGGAGTTTTTTCTTGCCACTGTCGCCACGGCTGCTCATCAGGGATAAACACACACCATCACCTTCACTGTTGTTTTCTGTAAAGCTGCTTTGAGACAATGTCTGTTGTGAAAAGCGCAATAGAAATAAACTTGACTTGACTTGATTTGACTTTTGTAACAGACAGGTGGCGCTCTCTGTCTCCTCTCTCTCTTCTCACAGACAGATACATAAAACAACCTGAATCTCAGTAAAATCTTACCTTAGACATCAGAAATATATAAATATAAAGCTCGAAATTTCTACTTTTAAATAAACCAACTGAAAACAAAACTTGTAATCCGTATAAAAGCTTTAAAAAAGGTGCAGTGCCTCCGGTATCACCTCATTAACCGTCCGTGTGGAAACATAGCAAAGGTTCCGTTTGGTGTCCTTCATTTAAAACATCATTACTTTAAAACATTTACAAGAATATTTTGTCTTTGTGCTCTATGTTAAATATTAATAATAAATATACAAAAAGCATCCATATTTGTCCATGCCCATGTTGAATAAAGTATTATTATTAATTTAAGATTAGGAACAGATAAAAATGTGTGATTAAGTTACAGCGTGACACTAAAACAGGTAGAATAATGACTATTTTTTATTTAAGTACATGTTAAAGCCCAAACTTCTTTACTTTAACTCGAGTAAAACATGAGTATCTGCACTTATGCTGAAGTAAAGTATGTGTGTACCTCTGGATTACCCTAACTCTAACCCTATATATACTATATATATATATATATATATATATATATATATATATATATATATATATATATATATATATATATATTTAGTATCTCACAAAAGTGAGTGCACCCCTCACTCCTCTTCTCACAGGACAAAAGTGTAGAAATGAAACATGGATATATTTTAGAGTGTCAGTGTGCAGTTTGTGTATCAGTACTGATTTACGGTCCTCTGAAAATAACAAACAGACATTATTGTCTAAATAACTGTAACTAAAGTGAGTCCACCCTCAGTGAACGTGTCAGAACTGTGTCCAAAATGTGAATATTGTGTGGAGCACATTGATATCCAGCACTGCTTTAATCCTCCTGGGTGTTAGGAGGAGCTGCACAGATGGTTGCTGGGATCTTCTTCCACTCCTCCATGATGACATCACGGAGCTGCTGGATGATAAACACATCTTGCTTCTCCACCTTTCGCTTGATAATCCGCACAGGTGCTCAATAGGAAACAAACTTGGCCACTCCTTCACCTTCAGCTTCACCTTCAGTTTCAGCTCCTCAGCAACGCAGTTGTCATCTTAACGGTGTGTTTGGGGTTTCGTGTTGGAAACGGTGTGTGGCGTATGGTCTGAGCACTGATGAGCTTTCTCTTCTGCAACCTCTAAATCATTGCTGCAGCACGCATGCGTCTGTTTTCTTGAAGCAGCTTCTTCACCTGACGCACAGCATGAGGACTCGACTTCTTTGATGGACCCTTGTGAGGTCTGTTCCCAGAGGAACCCATGTTGGAGACCCTCTGTGTGACCCTGAACACTGTACTGTAACTCAGTTTTAGGGTGATACTGATCTTCTGACAGCCTCTTCATCTTTAATTCTCAGAGACTCTTTACCATGAGGTCCATGTAGAACATCCAGTGGTCAGTATGAGAGAAATGGACTCAAAACACCACATTTTATCTGCTCAAATACAAGATACACACATTTGTATGGTCCTGTCCAGCAGACAAACACATGAACATGATGAATCTGACATGTGATTTGCACGTTTACACCACGTACAGATGTTCACGTACTGTATGTATATGCACTCTGTGAGTGATATAACTACGAGTTGTGTTATTATGGTACAGGGATTCACATCACACACTGTTATTAGATCCAGACCTCTAATTGACTGTAAGTTAATGGAGGTTTTGGATTGTTGTCATACAGTCTAGACGTTCCAGTGAGACAAAACCCAAACCCTGGTATTGACTTTTTTTAAATGCTGATCTAAAACCCACAGTCTGAACAACATTCTGCTGCTTTATAAACACTAAAGATGATTAGTGTGATTTCTGCTCAAAAACAATCAATATCACTATTCTTTTATTAAAACTTTTATTTCTCTGTGAAGAGGCTCCCAATGAAACACCTACAGATATTTGTTCAAATATATTTTCTTGATTGTTTAATGAAGAAAACACCATGAACTGTAACAGTAAAGCAATAAGACGGACTTATTTATTGTGTGTTTATATATCATTATCAGTGACACAAAACCAGATGAAAATAATGTTCATAAATTAGTCGCAAAAATGAGTTGGGACAAAAAAAAAAAAAATTCTGTCACTTATAATCTTTTCTTTTGATTGTTATCACTGCTGTTTAAGAGAATACACGTCACAGATGCAATTTATACAAAATATATAAATATTCTGAATTGATTAAACTGTTGTTTCTGCTTGTATTGATTTACATGGTGTTTTATTCTTATATCTACAAACAATAAACACCTTGTTGTTAATGAACCCTGAACCCTGAAGTCATCAGTGGATATGAGATGAAGTTCATGTATTTCTGCAGTCATTTAGTCATTATTCACTTCTCTGTGATTCATTCAGTCGTAAATAAGTTGTGTAATTATAGTTGCACAAGTCACATCGCTTTGCTCAATAGAGGTGTGACAATCACGTTATTAACGTGTGTGTGTGTGTGTGTGTGTGTGTGTGTGTTTGTGTGTGTTGGGTGACAACATTTCCCTCAGGACTGCAACACTAAAATGTGTTAAAATAATAATAAAATACAAATCTGAGTACATTATAAACAGTGTTGGTGATATTAGATTAGATATTAGATTAGATATTTTTATTTATAGCTTTTCTGTGTATCTTTAAAATTAACAGTCGTTTTCTAACATTTCCCGCTAACGACGTTGCAGAACTCCACCCTGCGTCATGAAGTCATAAAGATATGCACTCTGAGCCCGTCTCTGATTGGATATAAAGCCGGTCTGTCCCCCTTTATGAATATTCATGAGCAACGATAACAAAATCCGCTGCTCAGGCGCTCGACGGTAATCTGATCATCGCTCACGGACAGAGAGAAGGTTCTCCGCTTCAACAGTGCTTGAACGGCAACCTCAGCTTCTGTCTTTCGCAATCACTTCTTTAATTCCGACTCTCTAATCAACACAGAAAATCTCTTACATCGCTGAAAAAGACGCTTAAATTACCGCTTTTTAAGATTTCCAGCAAAACTAAACTACACCAGCGAAGGTAAGAGTGTGTGTGTGTGTGTGTGTGTGTGTGTGTGTGTGTGTGTGTGTGTGTGTGTTTTCCTGTAATTATTGTTAAACTCGGGATTAAACACTGCGCCATGTTTATTCCGGTAAATCCTCCTTCAATGGCGGTCACGTAGCTGTTTTCTGATTGGCTGGTGAATGGGGGCGGGCTCAATAACCACCAATCGTTTGTTTGTTTTTTTTTGTTTTTTTTATAAATACGTTTAGAAGATAAGCGAGGCTGCGCGCGCTCATGATGACGTAACAAAAATAAAATAAAGCCGTTTTTATTTCCGTGTGGCGGAAAATCTGCAGGTTTTAACCAGGAAGTGATCAGTGTATAATCAAATCTGGAATTAAAGGCAGATTTGGAGCGTTAAATAAAGTCAGGGCCGGGATGCGGGTGTGTTGTGTGCCATGTCCTGCTCACGTGACTGTGATGCAGGTGAAGACCTCCTGTCCTGCCTGTAGCTCGGGTTACAGTGGACTTTGATCTGATCTGAGAAACCTGAACTGAAGCCCAGTGATCTCTGAGGAACCCGTGTGTGTGTGTGTGTGTGTGTGTGTGTGTGTGTGTGTGTGTGTGTGTGTTTCTCTCATGACCGTGTCCCTTATCACAAAAAAAAACACAGAATTGCTGAGTCATGGTGAAGAGCAGAAAAACACCCTCATAAACCTCCTGTTAATGATCACATCCTCATCCTCAGTCAGGTGTGTAGGACCTGAACTTCACCCTCAACAAACCTGCACGTCTGTTCATCATCAGCATGTGAACTTTAATTGGGCAAAATATTTCAATTTAAATATTACACGTCTCTGACTGATGATGCAGCGGCGCTTTAATGTGTCCAGCGTCGTCCTTGTTTCTCCGCTCCGTCTGGACCGGTCTCTGTTTCTCCTGCCTCTGGTTTCTCATTAATGCCATGCTGAAAATAAACTTGTTTATTAGGAGATTGAATAAAATCAAGGTGTTTGTTTGTGGTGGTTTTTCCTGTTAAAACTCCACTGGCACAGAAAGAGCAGATCTGACCAGGTCACACTTCTGCTTCTAACACTGAGAAAACTTACAAACTATAATCATTACTTTCCCTGGAGCTCGACTGTGTTTACCTTCACCACACAGTAGCATAGCCAGTTACACTAACAGGTGTGCTGTAGAAATTCTGACCAGATGTTCTGATCTCACACTCTGGGATCATTGTGTTGATTATTTATTATAGCTTTAAAATGGAATAAAAATGTAATATTTACATAGAATTTCTAAAATATATTGTATTTTGTGGACAAATTACTTATTTTGAGTTGAACTGTGTGTGTGTGTGTGTGTGTGTGTGTGTGTGTGTGTGTGTGTGTGTGTGTGTGTGTGTGTTGACAGCAACATGAGCTCTCAGGTGAGACAAAATTTCCACCAGGACTGTGAAGCCGCCATCAACCGGCAGATCAACCTGGAGCTGTACGCCTCCTACGTCTACCTGTCCATGGTGAGAGTCCGCAGTCGATCGCCGAGTTCTCACTGAGACACTGATATAAAGTTTCAGTTGTGTAAGAGGAAACTGCAGGTGTGAAGGAGGAAGTGTGGAAACACTGAAATGTAGCATTAAATAAATGAATGAGAGGAAGTGTGTATTTATTAAATGTTAATCTGTTCAAAGGAGGAAATAAAAGATTTATTAGTCATGAAGTGATGCATAATGGGAAAGTGCTCAGGTTCCATTTTTTTTATCTCCACCAAAGTCTTTTTGTGTCTACATTTTTACAGTCGTATTACTTCGACCGAGACGATCAGGCTCTGCACAACTTCGCCAAGTTCTTCCGCAAGCAGTCTCACGAGGAGCGTGAACATGCTGAGAAACTGATGAAACTCCAGAACCAGAGGGGAGGAAGAATTTTCCTGCAGGACATCAAAGTATGTACAAAAAAAATAATATATATATATAAGTATTCATGTGTTCTTGTTTGCATAATTATTGAGTTAAAATGGTCTGGTGGAGAAGCAGAACATTTATTTAGCATAATGAATTAGTGAATAAACTAAAGTTCTGCTGAATCTTCTGGCACTGAAGAACAGGGGTCTGTCAGGGAGGGACTGGAATTGAAGAGCAGATAGTGGTAGCACTTTGTCTGGGTGGAGCTCTTATCAGTCAGTGAAGCTCCAAGCTGCTTGAACCGTCCAGCAGTGAGGACGATGATGACGCAGTCCAGTGATCCACGTTTTTGTATTTGACAGAAACCGGAGCGTGATGAGTGGGGCAGTGGTGTGGAGGCTCTGGAGTGCTCACTGCAGCTGGAGAAGAGTGTCAACCAGTCCCTACTGGACCTGCACAAGCTGGCCACCGACCGCAACGACCCTCATGTAAGTGACAACCCAAACCATCCCCCCCACCCCCCACCCCCACATTTATATAAAAAATCATCGGTCAGCTTTCTGAGCCAAACTGTAAAACGGTGGCGTTCCCTCCCACTGGAGGCGTTCCTTTTACACTTTATGCAGTGCAAATGTATGTGATTTGAGACATAATGTTGTTTGTAGTAAACATTGGTCTGTGTGCTGAAATGATGTAAGAGAAAAAGAAAGTTTTGGCCGAGGTTGCTGTGTTGAGGAGGATCACTTCCTGTGTAAAGGTAGAACATGCAGCTCTTCAGCTCGTTCGACTTGTTTCTGGAGCTTATCTACTCTGAACAGAGGGAAACTGCAGTGTTGCGTTTCTCAGTATAATCTGACTGAAGTCAGTTGGTTTGAGGAAGCTCTGTGTTGGACATCGCACGAGTCACATGACTTATTTGTGTCCTGGTTAAAGAGTTCTCTGTACCATTAACCTGTTTGTATTTATTTATTTTCAGATGTGTGACTTTGTTGAGTCTCACTACCTGGAAGAACAGGTGAAGTCCATAAAGGAGCTCGCTGATTGGGTCACTAACCTGCGGCGTATGGGGGCTCCTCAGAACGGCTTGGCTGAATATCTGTTTGATAAACACACACTGGGCAGCGAGAGCAGCTAAATCCTCTACACAACACCTTCACTGACCTACATGTGCTTTAACTCTAATAAACTCATTTCTAATGACCAATGACAGATATAATCCAGTGAGGTAAACACGGACTAAACAAGACAGGGCTGTCAGATCTCCGAGCTCCTGAATCTCAGCTTCACCTGGACTTTACAGTTCACCTGCTGCTGTGATTGGAAGGGAAGTGGGCGTGGCTTTTGTTCACTGGAATGCAGTGAAGAGCTAAACTGGAGTCTCAGGATTTCACCTGCACACAAATACACACCACATACAAATACAATACAACCCAGAAACACTGCGGGTTGTAACACATTTAAAATAAGTCATATATGTTTAAGATTTACAACCTACACAGGAATATAATTAAATATAAAGTGCTACTTTTAATGAAGTATTTTGTGGGGAACGGACACATCTTATATTCGGCCAAACGATGGCAGTAAAGTCCCATCCAGAACAACATATAACACTAAACATGTTATGTATTATTATTCCTTTTATTTACATAAATATGATCTGTAAGACCAATATCTTCAATTCATTTCAATTCATGTTTATTTGTATTGCACATTTTATATTGAACATTGTCACAGAGCAGCTTTACACTGATCATGTGGTGATAAAAATGAATAAGTTGTTTATAAGTGTAAGTTTGTCCCTGATGAACAAGTCGGTGGAGACTGTGGTGAAGGAAAAACTCCCCTTGAGAGGAACCAGACTCAAGAGGGAACCTCATCCTCATCTGGGTGCCACCGAATGTCTATTTATTACAGATAAATGATGTTGAGGTGCAGTGATGGAGATCAGAGCAAACTGTAGTCCTGAGTCAGTGTAGGAGACTGTTGATATTAACTACAGTCCAAATCCTCAAAGCTCCTGTTCTTACTCCAGAATTTCATAGAACCACCCAAGGCGTTGATGAGAGTTAGAGAGAGAGAGAGAGGGTGACAGGAAGAGAAGAGAAGAGAAGGATATGGATGATTAAGTCTCCTTATTGTTGTATGAAAGTTAATGTCGCTGTGCAGTTTGGACTCTGGTAAGATTCACTCTGGCAGCAGAACTAAAAGGATCTCTGGGATACGAGACATCACCACACCACCATCAACAAACCTGAGTGAACGTGTGAATGTGAGGAGACGACAGCATCCAAATATCCAAGTTCACCAAACACTTCATATCCATGTTCCCTCCAGATCTGCTCCTTTACCTCACAAACACCTACTGACTAAAGACTCCACTAAATAAATGTGTTCAGCCTCGACTTGAACACTGAGACTGTGTCTGAGTCCCGAACACTGATTGGAGGCTGTTCCATAACTGTGGGGTTTATAAGAGAAACATCTGCCCCCTGCTGGAGTCTTCATTATTGGAGGTACCAACAAATAGCCTGCACCTTTTGATCGAAGTAGGCGTGGAGGATCATCCTGGTACAGAAGTTCACTCAGATGCTGCGGTGTGAGAGCGTTAAGTGCTTTATACGTCAGTAGTAGTATTTTATAATCAGTGTGAGATGTAATTGGGAGCAGTGTAGATGATTAAAACAGGGCTGATGTGATCATATTTTCTAGATCTAGTGAGGACTCTTGCTGCTGCATTCTGAACTAACTGAAGCTTATTTCTGCACTTACTCCAACACCCAGACAGTAAAGCGTTACAGTAGTCTAATCTAGATGTTACAAAAACATCAACTAGTTTTTCTGCATCCTGTAACGACATCATATTTCTAATTTTAGCAATATTTCTAAGGTGAAAGAAGGAGATCCTGGTGATATTATTCACGTGAGCCTCAAAGGAAAGACTCGGGTCAATAATCACAACAAGGTCTTTGACTGCTGTCACACTGAGACAGAAACACCATCCAGAGATGCTACAGAATCAGAAAGTTTACTTCTAGCTGCATGCGGTCCTAGTACAAGTTCTTCTGTCTCAATCAGAGTTGAACAGAAGAAAGTTATCAAGCATCCACTGTCTAATGTCCTTTACACACTTCTCAACATTGTCTTAGTCTTGCTCATGATCTTCTTAGATAACTATTACATGGCAGCTTTCTGTATCCTGAGCCTTTAAAAACACACTGTAATCAAATGTGCAGTTCAATAAATGTATTGTTTTCTGTACACTCACATTACTGAATTCATGTCAAATGACATTTTATGCTTTTATTAAATTATATTATTTGTTATTTGTACAACCCAGCCATTAGGGGGGCACAAGCCAGTGCACTCTTAGTGCCGGTCCCAAGCCCGGGTAAATGGGGAGGGTTGCGTTAGGAAGGGCATCCAGCATAAAACGTGCCAAATCAAATATGCGGATCACAAATGAGAATTTCATAGCGGATCGGTCGAGGCCCGGGTTAACAACGACCACCACAGGTATCGTTAGCTGACAGGGTACCGGTGGAAATTGGGCTACTGTTGGCCGAAGGAGGAGAAGGAGAGGAGGAAGACGTCTACAGAGACGGCAGGAAAAGGAGCAGTGTAGGAGAGTAGAGGTTCGGGTTGGTACTTTAAATGTTGGTACTATGACGGGTAAAGGGAGAGAGATAGCTGATATGATGGAGAGGAGAAAGGTAGATGTGTTGTGTGTTCAGGAGACCAAGTGGAAAGGGAGTAAGGCCAGGAACATTGGAGGTGGGTTTAAACTGTTTTATCATGGTGTGGATGGGAAGAGAAATGGTGTAGGAGTGATTCTGAAGAAAGAGTACAGTAAGAGTGTAGTGGAGGTGAAGAGAGATTCTGATAGGGTGATGATCGTGAAGGTGGAAGTTGAAGGGATGATGATAAATGTCATCAGTGCCTATGCTCCACAAGTTGGCTGTGAGATGGAGGAGAAGGAAAGATTCTGGAGTGAATTAGATGAAGTGGTAGATGGTGTACCTAGGAAAGAACGATTGGTGATTGGGGCAGACTTTAATGGGCATGTAGGTGAAGGGAACAGAGGTGATGAGGAGGTGATGGGTAGGTATGGTTTCAAGGAGAGGAATGTGGAAGGGCAGATGGTGGTAGATTTTGCTAAAAGGATGGAAATGGCAGTGGTGAACACGTATTTTAAGAAGAAAGAGGATCATAGGGTGACGTATAAGAGTGGAGGAAGGTGCACACAGGTGGATTATGTTTTGTGTATGAGATGCAACCTGAAGGAGATTGGAGACTGTAAGGTGTTGGCGGGGGACAGTGTAGCTAGACATCATCGGATGGTGGTCTGTAGGATGGTTTTGGAGGCGAAGAAGAAGAGGAGGAAAGTAAGGATTGAAAGAAGAATAAGATGGTGGAAACTGAAGGAGGAAGAGTGTAGTGTGAGGTGCAGGGAAGAGGTCAGACAGGGGCTCGGTGGTGGTGAAGAGGTGCCGGATGATTGGGCAACTACTGCAGGAGTGATGAGGGAGGCAGCTAGAAAAGTACTTGGTGTGACATCTGGAAATAGAAAGCAAGACAAGGAGACGTGGTGGTGGAATGAGGAAGTGCAGGAGAGCATAAGGAGAAAGAGGTTGGCAAAACAGAAGTGGGATCGACAGAGTGATGAGAAAAGTAGGCAGGAGTACAAGGAGATGCGGCAGCAGGTTAAAAGGGATGTGGCGAAAGCCAAGGAAAAGGCATATGAGGAGCTGTATAAGAGGTTGGACACTAAGGAAGGAGAAAAGGATTTGTACCGATTGGCCAGTCAGAGGGACCGAGCTGGGAAGGATGTACTGCAAGTTAGAGCAATAAAGGATGGAGAGGGAAATGTGTTGACTAATGAGGAGAGTGTGTTGAGAAGATGGAGGGAGTATTTTGAGCAGCTGATGAATGAGGAAAATCAGAAAGAGAGAAGGTTGGAGGATATGGAGTTGGTGAAGCAGGATGTATATAGGATTAGTAAGGAGGAAGTGAGAGCAGCGATTAAGAGGATGAAGAATGGAAAGTTGGTTGGACCAGATGACATACCGGTAGAAGCGTGGAGATGTTTAGGAGAGATGGCAGTGGAGTTTTTAACCAGATTGTTTAACAGGATTCTGGAAGGGGAGAGGATGCCTGAGGAATGGAGAAGGAGTGTGCTGGTACCGATCTTTAAGCATAAGGGAGATGTGCAGACCTGCAGTAACTACAGGGGAATTAAGTTGATCAGTCACACCATGAAGTTATGGGAAAGAGTAGTGGAAGCCAGGCTGAGAGAAGAGGTGACCATCTGTGAGCAACAGTATGGTTTCATTAACCCAGAGCACCACAGATGCCTTATTTGCTTTAGTATTTGTGGATTTAGAGAAAGCGTACGACAGGGTGCCGAGAGAGGAGTTGTGGTATTGTATGAGGAAGTCAGGTGTGTCAGAAAAGTATGTGAGGGTGGTGCAGGACATGTATGAGGACAGTGTGACGGCAGTGAAGTGTGCAGTAGTTACGACAGACTGGTTCAGGGTAAAGGTTGGACTGCATCAAGGATCGGCCCTGAGCCCTTTCCTGTTTGCAGTGGTGATGGACAGGTTGACGGACGAGGTCAGACAGGAGTCTCCCTGGACTATGATGTTTGCAGATGATATTGTGATTTGTGGTGAGAGTAGAGAGCAGGTTGAGAAGAGCCTGGAGAGGTGGAGATATGCGCTTGAGAGAAGGGGAATGAAAGTCAGTAGGAGTAAGACAGAGTACATGTGTGTGAATGAGAGGGAGGGCAGTGGAGTGATGCGGTTGCAGGGAGAAGAGGTGGAGGAGTTTAGGTACCTGGGGTCAACAGTGCAAAGTAATGGAGAGTGTGTTAGGGAAGTAAAGAAAAGAGTGCAGGCAGGGTGGAGTGGGTGGAGAAGAGTGACAGGAGTGATTTGTGATAGTAGGGTATCTGCAAGAATGAAAGGGAAAGTTTATAGGACTGTGGTGAGACCTGCGATGTTGTATGGATTAGAGACAGTGGCATTGAGTAAAAGACAGGAGGTGGAGCTGGAGGTAGCAGAGCTGAAGATGTTGAGATGTTCGTTGGGAGTGACGAGGATGGACAAGATTAGAAATGAGTTTATTAGAGGGACAGCACATGTAGGATGTTTTGGTGACAAGGTGAGGAAGGCGAGATTGAGATGGTTTGGACATGTGCAGAGAAGGGACATGAATTATATTGGTAGGAAAATGCTGAAGATGGAGCCACCAGGTAGGAGGAAAAGAGGAAGGCCAAGGAGGAGGTTCATGGATGTGGTGAGGGAAGACATGCAGGTAGTTGGTGTGAAAGAGGCAGATGTAGAGGACAGGGTGGTATGGAGACGGATGATCCGCTGTGGCGACCCCTAATGGGAGCAGCCGAAAGAAGAAGAAGAAGAAGAAGAAGATTTGTTATTTGTACCTGTTTTGTACACACACACACACACACACACACACACACACACACACACACACACACACACTGTATACACATTATGTTCACTTTCTTCTACAGCCTGCTCTATTCTCACATTTCAACATTTCAGCTGTATTTCCCCTCTAAATGTCCACAACACACTCACATCCTCGAGAACAGTGTGAGTCACAACAGACTGAATTACACCACATCAGCTGAGTTCCAGTCACAGCTGGAATTCCTTCTGTTTCTTCACTCCTACATTTCCTTATTTAATTACACTGCACTACTCTACTGATGTACATGAGTGTAGACACGTACTACTATCACACCTTGTGCTTTAGGACCAAAATCTGAACCGAGAACCTGTTCAGCATGTCATTCTGAGTGCTGATGGGTGAATCTCACACATGACCACGATTCTGCAGTTACTGCTTGTGCATCTGCAGCAGCTGGAAATGGACATGAAACACTTTATATTTACTTTCTATTGAAAGTGGCACACACACCTAAAATGTGTTTTCACCGTGTGTGTGTGTGTGTGTGTGTGTGTGTGTGTGTGTGTGTGTGTGTGTGTGTGTGTGTGTGTGTGTGTGTGTGTGATGGCAGTTTCATAACACTGTTTACTGAGATGAAGTTTATGAATATAGTAGTGATACGAATTGCATTTGCTTATCATTTCAAATGTGTTTGTTAGTAAAATATTTCGTTAGTAAAAAAAACTCCACCGATAAATAAAATGTAATCAGTAAACAGGTTTTACTGATGCGCCAAGTTTAAAATCAGCACCAAAATCCGCCATGATTCACATTTATCCCTTTTATCCCTCTGGGGTCGACAAACACGCCGGTGTGTTTTGTGGCATTTTTTCCTCAGAACGAACTTAAATTACTGTTGATTACTTTTTTGATCAAACAGATTAAAGCAACACATCTTACAATCTATAAAGGATCTACTTTTATACACACACACTGTGCTTTTGTGCTGTGATCACAAATGCTGAGCTCATAAAACTAGGAGCTACTGACCATATAGACTGTATAAGACTGCAGAAAGAACATTACTTATAATCTTATACTCCAGTAATCATGTTAGTTCTCACTCTCCAGTGTTCTGTATTGTTGAAAGATTTATGATCAAACTCTTGATGTCACCCATATGAGGATGGGTTCCCCTTTGAGTCTGGTTCCTCTCAAGGTTTCTTCCTCATAACATCTAAGGAAGTTTTTCCTTGCCACAGTCTCCACGGCTGCTCATCAGGGATAAACACACACCATTCACCTTCACTGTTGTATCTGTAAAGCTGCTTTGAGACAATGTCTGTTGTGAAAAGCGCTATACAAATAAACTTGACTTGACTTGATTTGACTTTTGTAACAGACAGGTGGCGCTCTCTGTCTCCTCTCTCTCTTCTCACAGACAGATACATAAAACAACCTGAATCTCAGTAAAATCTTACCTTAGACATCAGAAATATATAAATATAAAGCTCGAAATTTCTACTTTTAAATAAACCAACTGAAAACAAAACTTGTAATCCGTATAAAAGCTTTAAAAAAGGTGCAGTGCCTCCGGTATCACCTCATTAACCGTCCGTGTGGAAACATAGCAAAGGTTCCGTTTGGTGTCCTTCATTTAAAACATCATTACTTTAAAACATTTACAAGAATATTTTGTCTTTGTGCTCTATGTTAAATATTAATAATAAATATACAAAAAGCATCCATATTTGTCCATGCCCATGTTGAATAAAGTATTATTATTAATTTAAGATTAGGAACAGATAAAAATGTGTGATTAAGTTACAGCGTGACACTAAAACAGGTAGAATAATGACTATTTTTTATTTAAGTACATGTTAAAGCCCAAACTTCTTTACTTTAACTCGAGTAAAACATGAGTATCTGCACTTATGCTGAAGTAAAGTATGTGTGTACCTCTGGATTACCCTAACTCTAACCCTATATATACTATATATATATATATATATATATATATATATATATATATATATATATATATATATATATATATATTTAGTATCTCACAAAAGTGAGTGCACCCCTCACTCCTCTTCTCACAGGACAAAAGTGTAGAAATGAAACATGGATATATTTTAGAGTGTCAGTGTGCAGTTTGTGTATCAGTACTGATTTACGGTCCTCTGAAAATAACAAACAGACATTATTGTCTAAATAACTGTAACTAAAGTGAGTCCACCCTCAGTGAACGTGTCAGAACTGTGTCCAAAATGTGAATATTGTGTGGAGCACATTGATATCCAGCACTGCTTTAATCCTCCTGGGTGTTAGGAGGAGCTGCACAGATGGTTGCTGGGATCTTCTTCCACTCCTCCATGATGACATCACGGAGCTGCTGGATGATAAACACATCTTGCTTCTCCACCTTTCGCTTGATAATCCGCACAGGTGCTCAATAGGAAACAAACTTGGCCACTCCTTCACCTTCAGCTTCACCTTCAGTTTCAGCTCCTCAGCAACGCAGTTGTCATCTTAACGGTGTGTTTGGGGTTTCGTGTTGGAAACGGTGTGTGGCGTATGGTCTGAGCACTGATGAGCTTTCTCTTCTGCAACCTCTAAATCATTGCTGCAGCACGCATGCGTCTGTTTTCTTGAAGCAGCTTCTTCACCTGACGCACAGCATGAGGACTCGACTTCTTTGATGGACCCTTGTGAGGTCTGTTCCCAGAGGAACCCATGTTGGAGACCCTCTGTGTGACCCTGAACACTGTACTGTAACTCAGTTTTAGGGTGATACTGATCTTCTGACAGCCTCTTCATCTTTAATTCTCAGAGACTCTTTACCATGAGGTCCATGTAGAACATCCAGTGGTCAGTATGAGAGAAATGGACTCAAAACACCACATTTTATCTGCTCAAATACAAGATACACACATTTGTATGGTCCTGTCCAGCAGACAAACACATGAACATGATGAATCTGACATGTGATTTGCACGTTTACACCACGTACAGATGTTCACGTACTGTATGTATATGCACTCTGTGAGTGATATAACTACGAGTTGTGTTATTATGGTACAGGGATTCACATCACACACTGTTATTAGATCCAGACCTCTAATTGACTGTAAGTTAATGGAGGTTTTGGATTGTTGTCATACAGTCTAGACGTTCCAGTGAGACAAAACCCAAACCCTGGTATTGACTTTTTTTAAATGCTGATCTAAAACCCACAGTCTGAACAACATTCTGCTGCTTTATAAACACTAAAGATGATTAGTGTGATTTCTGCTCAAAAACAATCAATATCACTATTCTTTTATTAAAACTTTTATTTCTCTGTGAAGAGGCTCCCAATGAAACACCTACAGATATTTGTTCAAATATATTTTCTTGATTGTTTAATGAAGAAAACACCATGAACTGTAACAGTAAAGCAATAAGACGGACTTATTTATTGTGTGTTTATATATCATTATCAGTGACACAAAACCAGATGAAAATAATGTTCATAAATTAGTCGCAAAAATGAGTTGGGACAAAAAAAAAAAAAATTCTGTCACTTATAATCTTTTCTTTTGATTGTTATCACTGCTGTTTAAGAGAATACACGTCACAGATGCAATTTATACAAAATATATAAATATTCTGAATTGATTAAACTGTTGTTTCTGCTTGTATTGATTTACATGGTGTTTTATTCTTATATCTACAAACAATAAACACCTTGTTGTTAATGAACCCTGAACCCTGAAGTCATCAGTGGATATGAGATGAAGTTCATGTATTTCTGCAGTCATTTAGTCATTATTCACTTCTCTGTGATTCATTCAGGCGTAAATAAGTTGTGTAATTATAGTTGCACAAGTCACATCGCTTTGCTCAATAGAGGTGTGACAATCACGTTATTAACGTGTGTGTGTGTGTGTGTGTGTGTGTGTGTGTTTGTGTGTGTTGGGTGACAACATTTCCCTCAGGACTGCAACACTAAAATGTGTTAAAATAATAATAAAATACAAATCTGAGTACATTATAAACAGTGTTGGTGATATTAGATTAGATATTAGATTAGATATTTTTATTTATAGCTTTTCTGTGTATCTTTAAAATTAACAGTCGTTTTCTAACATTTCCCGCTAACGACGTTGCAGAACTCCACCCTGCGTCATGAAGTCATAAAGATATGCACTCTGAGCCCGTCTCTGATTGGATATAAAGCCGGTCTGTCCCCCTTTATGAATATTCATGAGCAACGATAACAAAATCCGCTGCTCAGGCGCTCGACGGTAATCTGATCATCGCTCACGGACAGAGAGAAGGTTCTCCGCTTCAACAGTGCTTGAACGGCAACCTCAGCTTCTGTCTTTCGCAATCACTTCTTTAATTCCGACTCTCTAATCAACACAGAAAATCTCTTACATCGCTGAAAAAGACGCTTAAATTACCGCTTTTTAAGATTTCCAGCAAAACTAAACTACACCAGCGAAGGTAAGAGTGTGTGTGTGTGTGTGTGTGTGTGTGTGTGTGTGTGTGTGTGTGTGTGTGTGTGTGTGTGTGTGTGTGTGTGTGTTTTCCTGTAATTATTGTTAAACTCGGGATTAAACACTGCGCCATGTTTATTCCGGTAAATCCTCCTTCAATGGCGGTCACGTAGCTGTTTTCTGATTGGCTGGTGAATGGGGGCGGGCTCTATAACCACCAATCGTTTGTTTGTTTGTTTGTTTTTTTTATAAATACGTTTAGAAGATAAGCGAGGCTGCGCGCGCTCATGATGACGTAACAAAAATAAAATAAAGCCGTTTTTATTTCCGTGTGGCGGAAAATCTGCAGGTTTTAACCCGGAAGTGATCAGTGTATAATCAAATCTGGAATTAAAGGCAGATTTGGAGCGTTAAATAAAGTCAGGGCCGGGATGCGGGTGTGTTGTGTGCCATGTCCTGCTCACGTGACTGTGATGCAGGTGAAGACCTCCTGTCCTGCCTGTAGCTCGGGTTACAGTGTACTTTGATCTGATCTGAGAAACCTGAACTGAAGCCCAGTGATCTCTGAGGAACCCGTGTGTGTGTGTGTGTGTGTGTGTGTGTGTGTGTGTGTGTGTGTGTGTTTCTCTCATGACCGTGTCCCTTATCACAAAAAAAAACACAGAATTGCTGAGTCATGGTGAAGAGCAGAAAAACACCCTCATAAACCTCCTGTTAATGATCACATCCTCATCCTCAGTCAGGTGTGTAGGACCTGAACTTCACCCTCAACAAACCTGCACGTCTGTTCATCATCAGCATGTGAACTTTAATTGGGCAAAATATTTCAATTTAAATATTACACGTCTCTGACTGATGATGCAGCGGCGCTTTAATGTGTCCAGCGTCGTCCTTGTTTCTCCGCTCCGTCTGGACCGGTCTCTGTTTCTCCTGCCTCTGGTTTCTCATTAATGCCATGCTGAAAATAAACTTGTTTATTAGGAGATTGAATAAAATCAAGGTGTTTGTTTGTGGTGGTTTTTCCTGTTAAAACTCCACTGGCACAGAAAGAGCAGATCTGACCAGGTCACACTTCTGCTTCTAACACTGAGAAAACTTACAAACTATAATCATTACTTTCCCTGGAGCTCGACTGTGTTTACCTTCACCACACAGTAGCATAGCCAGTTACACTAACAGGTGTGCTGTAGAAATTCTGACCAGATGTTCTGATCTCACACTCTGGGATCATTGTGTTGATTATTTATTATAGCTTTAAAATGGAATAAAAATGTAATATTTACATAGAATTTCTAAAATATATTGTATTTTGTGGACAAATTACTTATTTTGAGTTGAACTGTGTGTGTGTGTGTGTGTGTGTGTGTGTGTGTGTGTGTGTGTGTGTGTGTGTGTGTGTGTGTTGACAGCAACATGAGCTCTCAGGTGAGACAAAATTTCCACCAGGACTGTGAAGCCGCCATCAACCGGCAGATCAACCTGGAGCTGTACGCCTCCTACGTCTACCTGTCCATGGTGAGAGTCCGCAGTCGATCGCCGAGTTCTCACTGAGACACTGATATAAAGTTTCAGTTGTGTAAGAGGAAACTGCAGGTGTGAAGGAGGAAGTGTGGAAACACTGAAATGTAGCATTAAATAAATGAATGAGAGGAAGTGTGTATTTATTAAATGTTAATCTGTTCAAAGGAGGAAATAAAAGATTTATTAGTCATGAAGTGATGCATAATGGGAAAGTGCTCAGGTTCCATTTTTTTTATCTCCACCAAAGTCTTTTTGTGTCTACATTTTTACAGTCGTATTACTTCGACCGAGACGATCAGGCTCTGCACAACTTCGCCAAGTTCTTCCGCAAGCAGTCTCACGAGGAGCGTGAACATGCTGAGAAACTGATGAAACTCCAGAACCAGAGGGGAGGAAGAATTTTCCTGCAGGACATCAAAGTATGTACAAAAAAAATAATATATATATATAAGTATTCATGTGTTCTTGTTTGCATAATTATTGAGTTAAAATGGTCTGGTGGAGAAGCAGAACATTTATTTAGCATAATGAATTAGTGAATAAACTAAAGTTCTGCTGAATCTTCTGGCACTGAAGAACAGGGGTCTGTCAGGGAGGGACTGGAATTGAAGAGCAGATAGTGGTAGCACTTTGTCTGGGTGGAGCTCTTATCAGTCAGTGAAGCTCCAAGCTGCTTGAACCGTCCAGCAGTGAGGACGATGATGACGCAGTCCAGTGATCCACGTTTTTGTATTTGACAGAAACCGGAGCGTGATGAGTGGGGCAGTGGTGTGGAGGCTCTGGAGTGCTCACTGCAGCTGGAGAAGAGTGTCAACCAGTCCCTACTGGACCTGCACAAGCTGGCCACCGACCGCAACGACCCTCATGTAAGTGACAACCCAAACCATCCCCCCCACCCCCCACCCCCACATTTATATAAAAAATCATCGGTCAGCTTTCTGAGCCAAACTGTAAAATGGCGGCGTTCCCTCCCACTGGTGCTGGCGTTCCCTCCCACTGGTGCTGGCGTTCCCTCCCACTGGTGCTGGCGTTCCCTCCCACTGGTGCTGGCGTTCCCTCCCACTGGAGCTTATCTACTCTGAACAGAGGGAAACTGCAGTGTTGCGTTTCTCAGTATAATCTGACTGAAGTCAGTTGGTTTGAGGAAGCTCTGTGTTGGACATCGCACGAGTCACATGACTTATTTGTGTCCTGGTTAAAGAGTTCTCTGTACCATTAACCTGTTTGTATTTATTTATTTTCAGATGTGTGACTTTGTTGAGTCTCACTACCTGGAAGAACAGGTGAAGTCCATAAAGGAGCTCGCTGATTGGGTCACTAACCTGCGGCGTATGGGGGCTCCTCAGAACGGCTTGGCTGAATATCTGTTTGATAAACACACACTGGGCAGCGAGAGCAGCTAAATCCTCTACACAACACCTTCACTAGACACCGTTCTGCCTCCTACAATTATTACTACACTTCTTTTTACCAGACGGTGGTCCAGTGAAGAGCTCAGAGTTTCTGCTCCACGCTTCAACTCGCTTCGTTCTGCTTCTTAGTCATGTATCTGTAAATGCTGAGTTATTGCTCAACTTCTATTCCAAACAAATAAACAAATTTCATGTACTCTGTGTGTGTGTGTGTGTGTGTGTGTGTGTGTGTCTCGCACACCCATTACTTAAGTAGAAGTACAGATACTCATGTTTTTAAATACTCGGGGGGGAAAAGTTGATCTGATTATACTCTTTTACTCAAGTGTAAGTAAAGAAGTTTTGGACATGTACTTCAGTAAAAAGTAGTTATTACTTCTGCCTGTTTTAGTGTCGCACTGGGAACTAAACCTCACATAATATTAATGATAGATATAGATTGATTAAGATCTCTATTGTCCTGGCATAGTACAGGTACACAGCAACGAAATGCAGTTTGGCATCTACCAGAAGTGCAAAAAGTACAATCGTGCAAATAGTGAAGATAAACATGTCTCATATTTACAGCATGTGAATAAATATAAAGGCTGTAACAGTGCAGAGACGTGTGGACATCATTAAGAAGTACAGATGAGTAAATGTGCAGAAGTGAAATGTTGGGCAGAATGTACAGTAAGAATATAAAGATACATACAGATAAAATAGTGCAGCTGTAATGAGGAGTAAAAACAGGAGGTATTATTATATGGTACATTTCTATCTTTTGTAAATCTACCATATATTAATATTTACTGTTTTTAATACTTTACGCAACATGAAGCATGAAGACACAAATTCTTGTAAATGATTTAAAGTAATAATGATGGTTTTAATGACGTAAATCATCAGGACACCAAACGGAACCTTGGTTATGTTTCCACACGGACAGTTAATGAGGTGACACCGGAGAAACTGCACCTCTTCCAGTGCAGAAGCTTTTCTCATAATCAGACTGATTTCTGGTCTGTAATGGTTTTATGGGATTTATGGTATAAATCATAGCGATTACAGAATCAGAGAATATTTGTATTCGATGTGAATGTGGTTTATGTAAAAGACATGTCGAGTTTTCTACACATATATTTATTGTGTCTGTGAGGTAAATATTCACTGAGATTCAGGTTGTTTTATTGATGTGTTTGTGAAGAGAGATATTTGTACTTTATTACTTCCCACCTCTGGTGTGTGTGTGTGTGTGTGTGTGTGTGTGTGTTAGTTACAGAAGTTTGAGATGAGAGATTTGACAAAGACCTCGTCTCTCTCACACACACACACACACACACACCTCATGATAGTGCAGTAAATGTAAAAGCTGTTCTAGAAGATTCGACTGAACTGTTTGAGGTTGAATAAAAAGTCAGTAGATGTTGAAATTGAAGCTCCTCAGACTGAATTAGAAATGTAGCAATCACTTCTCTAAACTCTTTTATTTCTGGTTTCTTTTCTCTTTTTTGACATTCGTTTAAAAAAATCCACAAATGACTGCGATGTTGAAACTCGTATGGAGTCACATGATTTAAAATGAGAGGAAATAAATAAATCTGTTCCACATCACTGTGTCTCAATTCAGGAAAGTCTCAAAAAAAAGAGAGAAAGAAACCAGACTCTGTCTATCAGAATGTTCCTGATCCTCGTGTTCCTCAGTGGAGTTGGGATGAAGAAATTCAGTGTATTTTTCCACCTTTTCACTGTTAGATGTGGAACTGAAGTGAATTTTACTTTTAGTTGAGATAAAGAGCTGAAGGTCACCTGATAACGTCCATGTAGTTACAAATGATCTTATTGGAGTATTTTGGAATAAAATGGACTTCAGTATTCAGTCACAACTTTTTAACAAACACTTTATTTTGGTTCTGATTACAGGGTTTAGTCGAACAGTCCGAATCCCATGTCGTCATCAGATTCTTCAGACTCTTCTTTCTTCTCCTCCTTCTTCTCCTCCGCTGCGGCTGGAAAAGGACAGAAGGAGAGAACACTGAGCTGCAGAACATCCAGCTTCCTGAACACAACTCTATTTTAACTACAAGATCACTGCTGTGGAGTAGAAAACATCTGGAGCTGTAGGAGACACCAACCTGCAGGAGCTGCAGCTCCTCCAGCAGCAGGAGCACCAGAAGCTGCCACGGCAACAGCACCACCTGCTGGCACACTGGCCAATTTACTGTAACCTGAAAGAAAAACACGGGATTTTATTCAATTCTGGAAAAAAAAACTCTAAATCACTGGAAAACGTTTTAACAGACATTGTTAGCAGCACGAGGGCAGTTTGGGGCAGATGAAGCGCGATTATGTGTAATTAGGTGCTGACAGAGTATCCCCTAGCAAACATCCTGAAATATTAAAGATATATATATTAAATTATTCATTTACCCAAAGAGCACAGCACAGATATCATCCACACCACCTGAGACTTTATGATCTATATAACTAGAAAGTGTTGTGTTGATAGTGTTGGAGGTGAGACTCACCCTGAGCGATCACATCCTCAACTGATTTGCCACTAAGTTCTGACACGACCTGTTACACACAACAATCACAGATCAGATCAGATCAGATAACAGACACCACAAAGCGTGAAGAGCCCCGAACACACGTGTACTTCTGAACCCGTCTCATATACACACAGCTCCAGTAGTGAACTGAAAGTATAGCAGGACTTACGTTTACACACACGTGACACACGTTTACATTTAAGATTCAGTGCAGTGTTTATGAGACTTTAATGTAATACAGTGTGTTCATGGTGCCGCGCTTCAGAATGACTGTGTGGCGTGTGCACATCAGCCT
>NC_139580.1:32094637-32150870 GCF_946808225.1 Silurus aristotelis
AGCCGTACACGCTGAAACAGAAACACCATCCAGAGATGCTACGTAATCGGAAAGTTTACTTCTAGCTGCATGTGGTCCTAGTAAAAGTACTTCTGTCTTATCTGAGTTGAGCAGAAGGAAGTTATCAAGCAAGAAACTAAATCTTCATAATGTTAAAATGAATGAGTGTGTTGCATAGAAACAAAAAGAACATGTCCGTGTCTCTCAGAAACCATAAAGATGAAGAATTCACGGCAGGTTCATGTTTACTGTAATGATCTGGTGTAAGATTCAGAAATATGAAGTTCTGACATGTGACCTGATCAGCAGAGAAGAACAGCATTCATCTCTTAACATCAGCATAATGATTATTAGCAGGAGGAAAAGTTTCATTTCACACGTCTGTTCTTCATGAATCAGAACATTTCAGCTGCTTCTGCATTGTTCATCTTCAGTAGTCACGAGTACAGGAAGTGATTTGTGCAGTGATGTGACACTCATTAAAGAAAATCTGATATCGTGTGTGTTTCTGTACTGAAATGTCTAGTTATTGATCCCAAAATCTGTATGGAACCAGAACCTGGAACCTTCTGGTCAGGATTCAAGGAACCGATCAGCAGATAGAAATGAGTTTATCACTACAACAACAAATCAATCAATCAAGCTGTTACCATGGTAACCATTAAACACAGGAAAGAGGTTCAAAAAAGTCACTCTGAAAGCAAAAAAGAAAATCAATATCACAAATATTAATCAATCAACTGTGGAGAAACAAATGTATAATAATGAGGTATAAAGAATCTATAAAAAGCTACACATGGGTGTGTATTTGTGTAGTCAGTGTGAAGATGTGATGATCTCTCCGTGTGTATCTGCTGAAGAATGTTATTAAATCCTGAAGTAACCTGGAGCTGAGTGAAGTAGAGGATGTGATCAGTCACATTGTTGTCATGGAACATCTACATCTGAATATGAATGATTAAAATTCCAAACTGCTGGATATGTGGGACATGTTCTAACCCTTCCCATCTCTGCTGTATCCTGGTGAAGAGGTTTGAGGTGAGACTCCAGTCCTGGTGAGATTACGGTCCTTTATTCTGAGAGAAAAAGAGCATCAACACAAACACAATAAAGTGAATATTATTCAGGAACTCGCTTTAGTGTCTCCAGGTTACAGTGTGGATCCTCCAGTAGATCACAGAGCAGCTTCTCTCCTGGTTCTCCGGGATTATTACCGTTCAGATCCAGTTTTTTTCAGCTGTGATGAGAACTTTCACCTCAGAGCTGAAGCCAGAGCAACACAACCTTCATCTGTAATAGTGCAGTAACCCATCCTGCAGGAAAAAAACCTTCTCACACTTACACACTCAGTACCGAACACATCAACTACACAAAACCACAGCCACAGCCGCAATACAGCTTAAGTTTCTCACAGAGCAGAAATCAGAGGACAGGACACCACATCAGGACAGTTACTGGATCAGGGACATCTTTCTGCACGCCACAATCCCTCAGCTTACCAACACGCAATTCAAGAAACAATGGACAATAATCACACACCTATAAACATAAATAAAGGCCCAGCAGAGGATGTACTTTCTACTCCAATCAAGGAAATCTAGTGGAAGTCTGGTCTGCCACAGAAGCTCATTGAATCAGTCCTGTGTACCTCCATCACCATCTGGTTTAGAGCAGCAACTAAACAGGACAGGAACAGACTTCAGGGACTGCTCACTCACTGCCCACTACCTGCTTACTCACTGCCCATTACCTGCTTACTCCCTGCCCACCCACTGCCCACTCCCTGCTCACTCCCTGCCCACCCACTGACCACTCCCTGCTCACTCCCTGCCTACCCACTGACCACTCCCTGCTCACTCCCTGCCCACCCACTGCCCACTCTCTGCTCACTCCCTATGATGGTGAAAAACCCTCATGCTGACCAGGGACCTGGTGTGTGTGTGTATCTCCTATCCCCGTGGGGACTGATCACATGCACATTATCAACTTGTGCTGTTAATATCATGAACAGCAGCTACGCTAATTCCTCTCCACTGCTTCTCTTTCTCTCCCCATCCCGAGGCTTCCTGAGGTTTGGCCAGCTCCAGTCACGTCCCACCTCGTGAAGATTATGGACCTATGGATGATCATGGAGAAGTAGATGCCGAGTGTTTAAAGGCCCTGGCATGGAGAAGCTGATGCTGGATCTATGATGATCACAAATTGTTCTGTATTGTTGAAAGATTTATGACCAAACTTTTGATGTCACCCATATGAGGATGGGTTCCCCTTTGAGTCTGGTTCCTCTCAAGGTTTCTTCCTCATATCATCTAAGGGAGTTTTTCCTTGCCACTGTCGCCACGGCTGCTCATCAGGGACAAACGCACACCATTCACCTTCACTGTTGTTTTCTGTAAAGCTGCTTTGAGACAATGTCTGTTGTGAAAAGCGCTATACAAATAAACTTGACTTGACTTGACTTGACTTTGACCTAAATGCACACTGACTCATGGGAATCTAAATTGAGGTCCCCACTGGCAAAGCCATACAAGCACCTCCCAAACAGTGTTTAGACACGCCCAGTCTTCTCTGAAGACCCCATGGGGTCCATTTTCAAGAAAAAATCTGTGTGACTGTGTAATCTATGCACCCCTAGAGGTCACACATGGTTACATTGTTCTGGAAGTGTGTGATAGATAATCCACCAAGATAATCCACCAATACTTGTAGTGAGGCAGTAATATCCAGTGGTGCGCTCTGGGAGCGCGGTCCACAAAGTTCTGTAAAAGTAGAGACAGTTGGTGTAGAGAATCCACGGATCCGCGCTATGGAAAGTGCAGCGCTGGGCAGCAACGGATAAACGTGGTGCAGACAGCGTGAAGATGGAAAACAGCAGGATCAGGGGAATCCGGGGTGCTGCTGAGAGAATGCGGAGTCCGAGAAGAAGGGTACGTAGCGGGATACGTATACGCGATTACACAGACCGCCATGAACCAACACATACGATCATGCACAAACAATAACGGACCACGAGTGTGTGGAGGGGAGGGGCTTAAATAGGAGATAGGATGAGTGAGTGAATGAGAGTCAGGTGTGTGTGATCAGCATGACTGCGACGAGCTCCGTGCGGGAGAAGAAGCACGGGGAGAGATTCCCTCATCCCAGCTGCGTGTCCCAACGTATCGTACATCGTACACGGAGTCCTGTACCTGTTGTGCCAAATTTTAAATATTTTTACAATTTTGTCGTATTGCTATCGGCATCGTAACATGAAAAAATCGTAAGTCGAATCATTGTAACTCGGGGATTGTTTGTATTAGATAACTACAGACATTCGTCGAAGCTCTGTGCTCTCTCAAGGCCTAAAAAGTGAACTACTAACACACTATTTTCATATAAATGTTTCATGACTTTATTATAAATGTATAAATCGTTGTAATTGCTGACCACTTAGATAACAGAGCTACTCACTATACCCTCATATCTGACAGTCTCTGGCCAGTAGTGATGCCATGATGTAGCTTTGGCATGACCTAATGGAGAAAGGGAGAATGGGGCCAGATACAGATCTCTTTATAAAGCTAAAGAGGTGAATAGTACAGATATAATCCAATCTGGATCCACATTTTAAAACTCTACTGATCCAGCATTAAGATGTTAGTGCTGCTTATGAAGTAGAGGGACAATGATTTGCTAACAATATGGCTAAAGCCTCTGTAAGGTGCACACAGGTGGACTTTATTCTATGCAAAAGAGATTGGAGACTGTAAGGTAATGACGGGGGACAGTGTAGCTAGACAGCATCGGATGGTGGTCTGTAGGATGGTTTTGGAGGTGAAGAAGAAGAGGAGGAGAGTGAGGACTGAAAGAAGAATAAGATTGTGGAAACTGAAGGAGGAAGACTGTAGTGTGAGATTCAGGGAAGAGGTCAGACAGGAGCTCGGTGTTGGTGAAGAGGTGCTGGATGATTGTGGAACTACTGCAGAAGTGATGAGGGAGACAGATAGAAAGGTTCTTGGTGTAACATCTGGAAATAGAAAGGAAGATAAACAGACGTGGTGGTGGAATGAGGAAGTGCAGGAGAGCAGAAGGAGAAAGAGGTTGGAGAAACAGAATTGGGATCGACAGGGTGATGAGAAAAGTAGGCAGAAGAACAAGGAGATGCAGCAGCAGGTGAAGAGGGATGTGGCGAAAGCCAAGGAAAAGGCATATGAGGAGCAGTAGGAGAAGTTGGACACTAAGGAAGGAGAAAAGGATTTGTAGCGATTGTCCAGGCAGAGGGACCGAGCTGGGAAGGATGTGCTGCAAGTTAGAGCAGTAAAGGATGGAGATGGAGGTATTTGAGCAGCTGATGAATGAGGAAATGGAAGAGAGAGAAGGTTGGATGGTGTGGAGATGTGAAGCAAGAAGTGGATAGGATTAGTAAGGAGGAAGTGAGAGCAGTGATTAAGAGGATGAAGAGTGGAAAGTCAGTTGGACCAGATGACATACCGGTAGAAGCATGGAGATGTTTAGGAGAGATGCAGTGGAGTTTTTAACCAGATCATTTAACAGGATATTAGAAGGTGAGAAGATGCCTGAGGAATGGAGAAGGAGTGTGCTGGTACCGATCTTTAAGCATAAGGGAGATGTGCAGACCTGCAGTAACTACAGGGGAATTAAGTTGATCAGTCACACCATGAAGTTTTGGGAAAGAGTAGTGGAAGCCAGGCTGAGGGAAGAGGTGACCATCTGTGAGCAACAGTATGGTTTCATGCTGAGGAAGAGCACCACAGACGCATTATTTGTTTTGAGGATGTTGATGGAGAAGTATAGAGAAGGTCAGAAGGAGTTGCATTGTGTATTTGTGGATTTATAGAAAGCGTACGACAGGGTGCCAAGAGAGGAGTTGTGGTATTGTATGAGGAAGTCAGGTGTGTCAGAGAAGTATGTGAGGGTGGTGCAGGACATGTATGAGGACAGTGTGACAGCAGTGACGTGTGCAGTAGGAACAGCAGACTGGTTCAAGGTGAAGGTTGGACTGCATCAAGGATCAGCATCACCACTGCAAACAGGAAAGAGTTTAGCGGACAGGTTGAAGGACGAGGTCAGACAGGAGTCTCCATGGACTATGATGTTTGTGGATGATATTGTGATTTGTGGTTAGAGTAGGGAGCAGGTGGAGAAGATCCTGGAGAGGTGGAGGTACACGCTGGAGAGAAGAGGAATGAAAGTCAGTAGGAGTAAGACAGAGTACATGTGTGTGAATGAGAGGGAGGGCAGTGGAGGGGTGCGGTTGCAGGGAGAAGAGGTGGAGAAGGTGGAGGAGTTCAGGTACTTGGGGTCAACAGTGCAAAGTAATGGGGAGTGTGTTAGAGAAGTGAAGAAAAGAGTGTAGGCAGGGTGGAGTGGGTGGAGAAGAGTGATAGCAGGAGTGATTTGTGATAGAAGGGTATCTGTGAGAGTGAAAGGGAAAGTTTATAGGACTGTGGTGAGACCTGAGATGTTGTATGGTTTAAAGACAGTGGCATTGAATAAAAGACAGGAGGTGGAGCTGGAGGTAGCAGAGCTGAAGATGTTGAGATGTTCGTTGGGAGTGACGACGACGGACAGGATTAGAAATGAGTTTATTAGAGGGACAGCGCATGTAGGACGTTTTGGAGACAAGGTGAGGGAGGTGAGATTGAGATGGTTTGGACATGTGCAGAGGAGGGACATAAATTATATTGGTAGGAGAATGCTGAGGATGGAGCCACCAGGTAGGAGGAAAAGAGGAAGACCAAGGAGGAGGTTCATGGATGTGGTGAGGGAAGACATGCAGGTAGTTGGTGTAAAAGAGGTAGATGTAGAGGACAGAGTGGTATGGAGACGGATGATCCGCTGTGGCGACCCCTAATGGGAGCAGCCGAAAGAAGAAGAAGAAGAGGGACAGTGCATGTAGGACGTTTTGGACACAAGGTGAGGGAGGTGAGATAGAGATGGTTTGGACATGTGCAGAGGAGGGACATGGGGTATATCAGTAGGAGAATGCTGAGGATGGAGACACCATGAAGTAGGAAAAGAGGAAGACCAAGGAGGAGGTTCATGGATGTGGTGAGGGAAGACATGCAGGGAGTTGGGTTGAAAGAGGCAGATGTAGAGGACAAGGAGGTATGGAGATGAATGATCCAAAAGAAGAAGAAGACATGGTGTTGAAGTATGGAAAAGAAGCCACGTTGGTTCATTAGGATTATTGACTGCTTGCACAAGTTGGAAGTGATAGCTCAGTGGTTAAGGTGTTGGTTTATTGATCAGCAGGTCCCGACAAGGTTGGGGGTTCAAAGCCAAGGTACATTTTTTATTTCTCTTTTGAAATCTGAAAGTTTGTTTACTTTGTGACATTAAACTGTAAATCAATTTGTTAATTAAAGACACCTGTTTAAAAGATTGCTTTATTTCTTTGTCTTTTTTGAAACCCTAGTTTGGTCCACACAAGGTTGTGGGTTCAAGATTCTAGTTAATTGGTGAGCAGTGGAAGCAAAGAATCCTCTTCATTGAACATGGACTCTGGACAGTCTGACAAACATGACAGTGGAGAATCATCTTCACTTGTTAATTGAAATGTGAAGGTCATGATGCTGACGAAGAAAACGAATGGTGGAAGAAGTTCACAGTGTTGCTGGCTTGATTGAGGAGACAAGCCCTTACAAAACACCATCTTTAGCACTGAAGCTTGAGCACAACCTCAAGAAGATGGCAAGAAAAAAAAATGCATCAGTATCTTGACAGACAGATTAATGAGACCCAAACTAAACTAAAGATCCAAGTAACAAGCACTGGGCAGAAGATGCAAAAGTGACACTCTGTCAGGTGATTGTGTTTAATGGTAGAATGGAAGGAGAGGTATCCAAGCTGTCCTTTACACTGAGGGACACCTCACTGACTCATCCAGATGTAGCGTTCCCTCTGACAAACCTTGAAAAGAAGTGTGTAAGCACTTCCAGAGAATTGTCCCTGTTGTTCTTACTCCTGATATAGTGACCTCACTGGAGTTACTTGTAAAGACTCACCATAACTGTGATGTGCCTGATGAGAACGTGTTCATGTTTGGACGACCACCAGCACTGGTTCACTTGAGATGATCAGACATTATTCATCAGATTGCTCGAAGCTGTCGAGCAGAACACCCTGAAGCGTTCTCCTCCACTAGACTGAGAAAGCACATGGCTACTATGTCCAAGGTCCTTAATTTAAAAGACAATGAAATAGATGACCTTGCTGACCTTTTAGGACAGGACATCAGGGTGCATCGGCAGTATTCCAGGCTACCTGAAGGTACATTACAGCTGGCGAAGATAAGTAAAGTTCTTCTAGCCATGGAGAGAGGACAACTATCTAAATTCCAAAGAAGGAATCTAGATGAGATCCAGACTGATCCACAAGGTTAAACAGGCCTGAGTAAATAAAGATGTTTAAAAAATCTCAAATTCCATGTTATGATTAACAGGAACACCACCATTGGTTATAGATTATTTGATGGATGTAAAAAAAATATTTTTCCACTTATTCAGCTATAATAATTTTCTCTGTGGTTGCTGTGTTTGAGAGTGTTCTGATGGACAGTGAAGGATCAGACTCTGAAAAATAAGGAAACGATGCTTCACCTCCACCCTCAAATTCTGCAGGTATGAAGTGAGCTAATGTAGGGAATTATGGGAAAGTTAGAGGAGAAATGATATGACATGTTATGAGTCACTTTTATCACAATCACTAATTACTTTTATTTTATTCAGGATCTTCACAAAACCCACAGAGAAAGTGGTTACAGAGGAGATCCAGGCTGTGGAAAAGACTCTAATAGAATACATCAGTTCTGGCAAGGTTCCTGGTAAAGGCCGGTGCATGGAGTGAATTTAAAAAATCCCCAGCAGCACTTTAAGGAAGAAGTTGGGAGAAGTCAAATTTTATGTAAAAAATCGCAATAATTCCATGAAGCGAAAAATGTAAAGGTGAAAAGCCTTTAATGGGTTTTTTTCATATGTTTGTTAAAGGCAACATGTTCAGAAACATTTTAGTTCAAGTTGCTGACAAATAAATGTTAAAGAGAATTAAGATGTCACAGATTGTTGTTTTTGTGGGGACAGGAGGAGTGGTGGCTCCAGCGGTTAAGGCGCTGGGTTACCGATCGGAAGGTCGGGGGTTCAAGCCCCGGTATTGCTAAGCTGCCACTCTTGGGCCCTTGAGCAAGGCCCTTAACCCTCTATGCTCCAGGGAACCCTTACGAGAAAAATAAATCAAGGACCGTGACGTCGGAGTGACGTGGGGCCGCCTTCCCGTGGGCTCACCACCTGCAGGAGGGACCGTAAGGGACCGGTGCTGAGAGGATTGGGCAGCAGTCGAAGGCGGGGGCCTTGACAGCCTGATCCCTGGACACGGAGAAGTGTCTGGGGAATCTGCTTAGACTGCTGCCCCCGCGACCCGAATTACGGATAAGCGGGAGAAGATGAAATGAAAGATTGTTGTTTTTGTGGAATTGCCCAAATGTCCAAACTTTTTAGGTGGTTGTGCATCAAATATCTTCTACTTCTACCTAATATTTATATAGAGATATTATATAGCAATATATCTTGCAACACGCTTGATCACATGCATGTTCTTTTTTAATTTAAATAGATTCCAGTATGCACAGATCATTATTTAATTAGAACCATGATGGTGTAAATGAACATGAACATTTCCTGCTTGTCATATAATGATTGTAGATACCAAAATGTGGAACTTTTCTCTCAGAACTCAGATTCTCTCAGAATTAAAGAGAATTGAATGTGTAAAACAGGAAGTGAGGTAAGGCTTTTTTACTGTTTATTTTCTTAGAAATTGTCTATTTAAATACAAGAGATATGAGAAATAGTGAAAAGCAAAATAAAAAATAAATAAATAAATAAAAACAGTTAAATTCTCCCTTTTAAACAACACTATATTTGTGGTCTGAACTTAATCTTCATCTTCGTTAATGTTATACACAGATATAATTGCATATAAATTGGATAATCTGCAGATAATTTATAATAGTGACACCTAGAGGTAGGACAAAATAGGGACGTCCCCACCAGAATAGAAAAACTGGACTAAACTTGTGTTCCGAAAGAGACGTCTGACTTAAAATTGTGGCCTTAATGTATTTAGATATTGGTGTCCCCACGAGTAAGTGTGTGTGTGTGTGTGTGTGTGTGTGTGTGTGTGTGTGTGTATATATATATATATATACCTCAGTATCTCCAGTGTACAGTGTGGAGTCTCCAGTCCAGCAGAGAGCTGCTTCATTCCTGAATCCTGCAGGTTATTGTACTCAGGTTCAGTTCTCTCAGTCTGGAGGAGTTTGAGGTGAGAACTCTGAGATCTACAGCTTTCCTCTGTCAGATGACACCAACACAATCTGGAAGAGAAATAAAATATCAGAAAACTGATCTCAATAATGTACTATAATGCATTTTATTACAGAAAATAACCAATAACTCTGTAGCACCAGTTCATTACATGACAATACTAATCAGACTTTAATCAGACTTTACAGTGAGGTATATACAGAAATTCATATAAAGTACATACAGAAACAGTAAAACCGTTGATGTGATGTCTGTAGTTACACTCCAATCATCCGGAGACCTCTATATTCTGATATACTCTGATGTTCACATGTTTATTGTGGATGTGAATACAGGTGGAAGGATCCCATTGTATTGTGACTGTAGTTTACATGTACAGGTGTAGAATGTAGTATACAGTGAATTTGTTTGTTATTATACTACTGCACTTCCATTGTTCGCCAGTAGGGGGAAGTAGGTGTGACTGCACACGCGTGACTGCAGCTGATGGACTGCAGGTGTTTCAGTATTTGTGCTAAACTTTCATAGAAATAAATCCCACCACTCTTTTTACACATGCAGCCCTGTGTGAGTAATTCAGTGCATACTGTAATATTATTTAGAAGAAGAAGAAGAGCAGCCTGATCTTCACCTGTACTACTGTAGTTTACATGCTGCAGGAAAAACCCTTCTACGGGTATCTCCAGTAGATGGAATAGAGGAAATAGTGAAGAGCTCTATTGGACCATCACTGCGTTGAATATAAATCTTATTACTGTGATGAATATGTTTCAACTGATATCGACTTCCAACTAAAACGTTGAGGAGCTTTACATTTCTGAGCTCTTGTCATCATGGAACAGATGTTTCTCTGTTTCAGGAGGGTCAAATTATTGTCCTGCATCAAGCAAAGAAAACAACAAGGTGATTCCTGAAATTACTACATCCGGGTTAGGAAGTGTCCAACGCATTATTAAGGAAGGATCATGGAGAATCGTCATCCTCCAGGAAGAAATGTGGTCAAAATCCTGAATGATTGTTCTGCAGGACCACTTAAAATATTGAAATCAGGCTGTAAAAAAGCCAGCAGTAGGGCTCACAGTAGAGCTCACAGTAGAGTTTACAGTAGAGCTCACAGCCATGTTTAATAGTGAGAGTGAGTGCATATGTACAGTGCAAAGAAACCTAAGAGATTAGGCTTAAACACCTGTGTAGGTTTCAGAAAACCACTTATCAGTAAAGTGCATTAAAAAAGGCTTCTGTACGTGACTGGAGTAATAGGAAAGGTCATGTGATCAGATTGACCCTGTTTGAGTGATGTGTGTATCAGGGGTTAATGAAGTTATGCACTTACAGTGAGGAAAATAAGTATTTGAACACCCTGCTATTTTGCAAGTTCTCCCACTTAGAAATCATGAAGGGGTCTGAAATTGTCATCGTAGGTGCATGTCCACTGTGAGAGACATAATCTAAAAAAATAAATCCCGAAATCACAATATATGATTTTTAAACTATTTATTTGTATGATACAGCTGCAAATAAGTATTTGAATACCTGAGAAAGTCAATGTTAATATTTGGTACACTAGCCTTTGTTTGCAATTACAGAGGTCAAACGTTTCCTGTAGTTTTTCACCAGGTTTGCACACACTGCAGGAGGGATTTTGGCCCACTCCTCCAGACAGATCGTCTCTAGATCAGTCAGGTTTCTGGCCTGTCGCTGAGAAACACGGAGTTTGAGCTCCCTCCAAAGATTCTCTATTAGGTTTAGGTCTGAAGACTGGCTAGGCCACGCCAGAACCTTGATATGCTTCTTACAGAGCCACTCCTTGGTTATCCTGGCTGTGTGCTTTGAGTCATTGTCATGTTGGAAGACCCAGCCTCGACCCATCTTCAATGCTCTAACTGAGGGAAGGAGGTTGTTCCCCAAAATCTCGCAATACATGGCCCCAGTCATCCTCTCCTTAATACAGTGCAGTCGCCCTGTCCCATGTGCAAAAAAACACCCCCAAAGCATGATGCTACCACCCCCATGCTTCACAGTAGGGATGGTGTTCTTGGGAAGGTACTCATTATTCTTCTGCCTCCACACGTTTAGTGGAATTCTGACCCAAAAGTTCTATTTTGGTCTCATCTGACCACATGATTTTCTCCCATGACCCCTCTGGATCATCCAAATGGTCATTGGCAAACTTAAGACGTGCCTGGACATGTGCTGGTTTAAGCAGGGGAACCTTCCGTGCCATGCATGATTTCAAACCATGATGTCTTAGTGTATTACCAACAGTAACCTTGGAAACGGTGGTCCCAGCTCTTTTCAGGTCATTGACCAGCTCCTCCTGTGTAGTTTTGGGCTGAATTCTCACCTTCCTTAGGACCATTGAGACCCCACGAGGTGAGATATTGCATGGAGCCCCAGTCCGAGGGAGATTGACAGTCATGTTAGCTTCTTCCATTTTCTAATGATTGCTCTAACAGTGGCCCTTTTTTCACCAAGCTGCTTGGCAATTTCCCCGTAGCCCTTTCCAGCCTTGTGGGGGTGTACAATTTTGTCTCTAGTGTCTTTGGACAGCTCTTTGGTCTTGGCCATGTTAGTAGTTGGATTCTTACTGATTGTATGGGGTGGACAGGTGTCTTTAGGCAGCTAACGACCTCAAACAGGTGCATCTAATTTAGGATAATAAATGTAGTGGAGGTGGATATTTTAAAGGAAGACTAACAGGTCTTTGAGGGTCAGAATTCTAGCTGATAGACAGGTGTTCAAATACTTATTTGCAGCTGTATCATACAAATAAATAGTTTAAAAATCATATATTGTGATTTCTGGATTTTTTTTTTTAGATTATGTCTCTCACAGTGGACATGCACCTACGATGAAAATTTCAGACCTCTCCATGATTTCTAAGTGGGAGAACTTGCAAAATAGCAGGGTGTTCAAATACTTATTTTCCTCACTGTATCATGCCTTGTGTCTAGGCATATCTTACTGCAACACACACCTACATCATCTTACTGCAACACACAACTACATCATCTTACTGCAACAGACACCTACTGCATCTTACTGCAAAACACAACTACTTCATCTTACTGCAACAGACACCTACTGCATCTTACTGCAAAACAAATCTACCTCATCTCACTGCAACACACACCTACCGCATCTCACTGCAACACACCTACCGCATCTCACTGCAACACACCTACCGCATCTCACTGCAACACACCTACCGCATCTCACTGCAACACACACCTACCGCATATCACTGCAACACACCTACCGCATCTTACTGCAACACACCAACTGCAACACACCTACTGCATCTCACTGCAACACACACCTACTGCATCTCACTGCAACACACACCTACTGCATCTTACTGCAACACACCTACTGCATATTTCTGCAACACAGCTACCTCATCTTACTGCAACACACACCTACTGCATCTCACTGCAACACACCTACTGCATCTCACTGCAACACACACCTACTGCAACACACACCTACTGCAACACACTGCAACACACACCTACTTCATCTCACTGCAACACACACCTACCTCATCTCACTGCAACACACACCTACCGCATCATACTGCAACACACACCTACCGCATCTTACTGCAACACACCTACCGCATCTTTCTGCAACACACCTACCGCATCTGTCTGCAACACAGCTACCGCATCTCTCTGCAACACACCTACTCCATCTCACTGCAACACACACCTGCTGCATCTCACTGCAACACACACCTGCTGCATCTCACTGCAACACACACCTACTGCATTTTACTGCAACACACCTACTGCATCTTACTGCAACACACACCTACTGCATCTTACTGCAACACACCTACTGCATCTCACTGCAACACACCTACTGCATCTCACTGCAACACACACCTACTGCATCTCACTGCAACACACCTACCGCATCTTTCTGCAACACAGCTACTTCATCTTACTGCAACACACAACTACTTCATCTTACTGCAACAGACACCTACTGGATCTTACTGCAAAACACAACTACTGCATCTTACTGCAACAGACACCTACTGCATCTTACTGCAAAACAAACCTACCTTATCTTTCTGCAACACAGCTACCGCATCTCTCTGCAACACACCTACCGCATCTCACTGCAACAAACACCTGCTGCATCTCACTGCAACACACACCTACTGCATCTTACGGCAACACACACCTGCCGCATCTCACTGCAACACACACCTACCGCATCTTACTGCAACACACACCTACCGCATCTCACTGCAACACACACCTACCGCATCTCACTGCAACACACAACTACTTCATCTTACTGCAACAGACACCTACTGCATCTTACTGCAACAGACACCTACTGCATCTTACTGCAAAACACACCTACTGCATCTTACTGCAACACACCTACTGCATCTTTCTGCAACACAGCTACCTCATCTTACTGCAACACACACCTACTGCATCTCACTGCAACATACCTACTGCATCTCACTGCAACACACCTACTGCATCTCACTGCAACACACACCTACTGCAACACACACCTACTGCAACACACTGCAACACACACCTACTTCATCTCACTGCAACACGCCTACCGCATCATACTGCAACACACCTACCGCATCTTTCTGCAACACAGCTACTTCATCTTACTGCAACACAAAACTACTTCATCTTACTGCAACAGACACCTACTGGATTTTACTGCAAAACACAACTACTTCATCTTACTGCAACAGACACCTACTGCATCTTACTGCAAAACAAACCTACCTCATCTTTCTGCAACACAGCTACCGCATCTCTCTGCAACACACCTACCGCATCTCACTGCAACACACACCTGCTGCATCTCACTGCAACACACACCTACCGCATCTTACGGCAACACACACCTGCTGCATCTCACTGCAACACACACCTACCGCATCTTACTGCAACACACACCTACCGCATCTCACTGCAACACACACCTACCGCATCTCACTGCAACACACAGCTACCTCATCTTACTGCAACACACACCTACTGCATCTCACTGCAACATACCTACTGCATCTCACTGCAACACACCTACTGCATCTCACTGCAACACACACCTACTGCAACACACACCTACTGCAACACACTGCAACACACACCTACTTCATATCACTGCAACACGCCTACCGCATCTCACTGCAACACACACCTACCGCATCTTACTGCAACACACCTACCGCATCTTTCTGCAACACAGCTACTTCATCTTACTGCAACACACAACTACTTCATCTTACTGCAACAGACACCTACTGGATCTTACTGCAAAACACAACTACTTCATCTTACTGCAACAGACACCTACTGCATCTTACTGCAAAATAAACCTACCTCATCTTTCTGCAACACAGCTACCGCATCTCTCTGCAACACACCTACCGCATCTCACTGCAACACACACCTGCTGCATCTCACTGCAACACACACCTACCGCATCTTACGGCAACACACACCTGCTGCATCTCACTGCAACACACACCTACCGCATCTTACTGCAACACACACCTACCGCATCTCACTGCAACACACACCTACCGCATCTCTCTGCAACACACACCTGCTGCATCTCACTGCAACACACCTACTGCATCTTACTGCAACACACAACTACTTCATCTTACTGCAACAGACACCTACTGCATCTTACTGCAAAACACACCTACTGCATCTTACTGCAACACACACCTACTTCATCTTACTGCAACACACACCTACTGCATCTTACTGCAACACAGCTACTTCATTTTACTGCAACACACACCTACCGCATCTCACTGCAACACACACCTACCGCATCTTACTGCAACACACACCTACCGCATCTCACTGCAACACACCTCCCGCATCTCTCTGCAACACACCTACCGCATCTCTCTGCAACACACCTACTGCATCTCACTGCAACACACACCTGCTGCATCTCACTGCAACACACCTACTGCATCTTACTGCAACACACAACAACTTCATCTTACTGCAACACACAACTACTTCATCTTACTGCAACAGACACCTACTGCATCTTACTGCAAAACACACCTACTTCATCTTACTGCAACACACACCTACTGCATCTTACTGCAACACAGCTACTTCATTTTACTGCAACACACACCTACCGCATCTCACTGCAACACACACCTACCGCATCTTACTGCAACAGACACCTACCGCATCTTACTGCAACACACACCTACCGCATCTTACTGCAACACACCTACTGCATCTTACTGCAACACACCTACTGCATCTCACTGCAACACACCTACTGCATCTTTCTGCAACACAGCTACTTCATCTTACTGCAACACACACCTACTCCATCTCACTGCAACAGACACCTACCGCATCTCACTGCAACAGACACCTACCGCATCTTACTGCAACAGACACCTACCGCATCTTACTGCAACAGACACCTACCGCATCTTACTGCAACAGACACCTACCGCATCTTACTGCAACACACACCTACCGCATCTTACTGCAACACACACCTACCGCATCTTACTGCAACACACCTACTGCATCTTACTGCAACACACCTACTGCATCTTTCTGCAACACAGCTACTTCATCTTACTGCAACACACACCTACTGCATCTTACTGCAACACACACCTACTGCATCTCACTGCAACACACACCTACTGCATCTCACTGCAACAGACACCTACTGCATCTTACTGCAAAACACACCTACTTCACCTTACTGCAACACAGCTACTGCATCTTACTGCAACACACCTACTGCATCTCACTGCAACACACACCTACTGCATCTTACTGCAACACACACCTGCTGCATCTTACTGCAACAGACCTGCTGCATCTTACTGCAACACACACCTGCTGCATCTTACTGTAACACACACCTACTGCATCTTAATGCAACACACACCTACTGCATCTTACTGCAACACACACCTACTGCATCTTACTGCAACACACCTAATGCATCTTACTGAAACACACACCTGCTGCATCTTACTCCAACACACACCTGCTGCATCCTACTGCAAAACACACCTACTGCATCTTATTGCAGCACACCTACTGCATCTTACTGCAACACACCTGCTGCATCTTACTGCACCACACCTGCTGCATCTTACTGCACCACACAACTACTGCATCTAACTGCAACACACCTACTACATCTTACTGCAACACACCTGCTGCATCTTACTGCAACACACCTGCTGCATCTTACTGCAAAACACACCTGCTGCATCTTACTGCAACACACCTGCTGCATCTTACTGCAACACACACCTACTGCATCTTACTGCAACACACCAACTACATCTTACTGCAACACACCTGCTGCATCTTACTGCAAAACACGTGCTGCATCTTACTGCAACACACCTACCTCATCCTACTGCAACGCACCTACCTCATCCTACTGCAACGCACACCTACCGCATCCTACTGCAACGCACACCTACCGCATCTTACTGCAACACACACCTACCGCATCTTACTGCAACACACCTACCGCATCTTTCTGCAACACACCTACCGCATCTCTCTGCAACACACCTACTGCATCTCTCTGCAACACACCTACTGCATCTCACTGCAACACACACCTGCTGCATCTCACTGCAACACACCTACTGCATCTTACTGCAACACACCTGCTGCATCTTACTGCAGCACACACCTGCTGCATCTAACTGCAGCACACACCTGCTGCATCTTACTGCAGCACACACCTGCTGCATCTAACTGCAACACACCTACTACATCGTACTGCAACACACCTACTACATCGTACTGCAACACACCTGCTGCATCTTACTGCAACACACCTACTTCATCCTACTGCAACGCACACCTATCGCATCCTACTGCAACGCACACCTACCGCATCTTACTGCAACACACCTACCGCATCTTACTGCAACACACACCTACCGCATCTTACTGCAACACACACCTACCGCATCTTACTGCAACACACACCTACCGCATCTTACTGCAACACACCAACCGCATCTTACTGCAACACACCTACCGCATCTTTCTGCAACACAGCTACTTCATCTTACTGCAACACACACCTACTGCATCTCACTGCAACACACCTACTACATCTCACTGCAACACACACCTACTGCATCTCACTGCAACACACACCTACTGCATCTCACTGCAACACACACCTACTGCATCTTACTGCAACACACACCTACTGCATCTTACTGCAAAACACACCTACTGCATCTTACTGCAACACACCTACTGCATCTTACTGCAACACACCTACCGCATCTTACTGCAACACCCACCTACCGCATCTTTCCGCAACACACCTACCGCATCTCTCCGCAACACAGCTACCGCATCTCTCTGCAACACATATACTGCATCTTACTGCAACACACACCTGCTGCATCTCACTGCAACACACCTACTGCATCTTACTGCAACAGACACCTACTGCATCTTACTGCAAAACACCTACTGCATCTTACTGCAACACACCTACTGCATCTTACTGCAACACACCTACTGCATCTCACTGCAACAGACACCTACCGCATCTTACTGCAACACACACCTACCGCATCTTACTGCAACACACCTACTGCATCTTACTGCAACACACCTACTGCATCTCACTGCAACACACCTACTGCATCTTTCTGCAACACAGCTACTTCATCTTACTGCAACACACACCTACTGCATCTCACTGCAACACACACCTACTGCATCTCACTGCAACAGACACCTACTGCATCTTACTGCAAAACACACCTACTTCACCTTACTGCAACACACACCTACTGCATCTTACTGCAACACAGCTACTGCATCTTACTGCAACACAGCTACTGCATCTTACTGCAACACACCTACTGCATCTCACTGCAAAACACACCTACTGCATCTTACTGCAACACACCTACTGCATCTCACTGCAACACACCTACTGCATCTTTCTGCAACACAGCTACTTCATCTTACTGCAACACACACCTACTGCATCTCACTGCAACACACACCTACTGCATCTCACTGCAACAGACACCTACTGCATCTTACTGCAAAACACACCTACTTCACCTTACTGCAACACACACCTACTGCATCTTACTGCAACACAGCTACTGCATCTTACTGCAACACACCTACTGCATCTCACTGCAACACACACCTACTGCATCTCACTGCAACACACACCTACTGCATCTTACTGCAACACACCTACTGCATATTTCTGCAACACAGCTACCTCATCTTACTGCAACACACACCTACTGCATCTCACTGCAACACACCTACTGCATCTCACTGCAACACACACCTACTGCAACACACACCTACTGCAACACACTGCAACACACACCTACTTCATCTCACTGCAACACACACCTACCTCATCTCACTGCAACACACACCTACCGCATCATACTGCAACACACACCTACCGCATCTTACTGCAACACACCTACCGCATCTTTCTGCAACACACCTACCGCATCTGTCTGCAACACAGCTACCGCATCTCTCTGCAACACACCTACTCCATCTCACTGCAACACACACCTGCTGCATCTCACTGCAACACACCTACTGCCTCTTACTGCAACACACACCTACTGCATTTTACTGCAACACACCTACTGCATCTTTCTGCAACACAGCTACTTCATCTTACTGCAACACACACCTACTGCATCTTACTGCAACACACCTACTGCATCTCACTGCAACACACACCTACTGCATCTCACTGCAACACACCTACCGCATCTTTCTGCAACACAGCTACTTCATCTTACTGCAACACACAACTACTTCATCTTACTGCAACAGACACCTACTGGATCTTACTGCAAAACACAACTACTGCATCTTACTGCAACAGACACCTACTGCATCTTACTGCAAAACAAACCTACCTTATCTTTCTGCAACACAGCTACCGCATCTCTCTGCAACACACCTACCGCATCTCACTGCAACAAACACCTGCTGCATCTCACTGCAACACACACCTACTGCATCTTACGGCAACACACACCTGCCGCATCTCACTGCAACACACACCTACCGCATCTTACTGCAACACACACCTACCGCATCTCACTGCAACACACACCTACCGCATCTCACTGCAACACACAACTACTTCATCTTACTGCAACAGACACCTACTGCATCTTACTGCAACAGACACCTACTGCATCTTACTGCAAAACACACCTACTGCATCTTACTGCAACACACCTACTGCATCTTTCTGCAACACAGCTACCTCATCTTACTGCAACACACACCTACTGCATCTCACTGCAACATACCTACTGCATCTCACTGCAACATACCTACTGCATCTCACTGCAACACACCTACTGCATCTCACTGCAACACACACCTACTGCAACACACACCTACTGCAACACACACCTACTTCATCTCACTGCAACACGCCTACCGCATCATACTGCAACACACCTACCGCATCTTTCTGCAACACAGCTACTTCATCTTACTGCAACACACAACTACTTCATCTTACTGCAACAGACACCTACTGGATTTTACTGCAAAACACAACTACTTCATCTTACTGCAACAGACACCTACTGCATCTTACTGCAAAACAAACCTACCTCATCTTTCTGCAACACAGCTACCGCATCTCTCTGCAACACACCTACCGCATCTCACTGCAACACACACCTGCTGCATCTCACTGCAACACACACCTACCGCATCTTACGGCAACACACACCTGCTGCATCTCACTGCAACACACACCTACCGCATCTTACTGCAACACACACCTACCGCATCTCACTGCAACACACACCTACCGCATCTTTCTGCAACACACCTACTGCATCTCTCTGCAACACAGCTACCGCATCTCTCTGCAACACACCTACTCCATCTCACTGCAACACACACCTGCTGCATCTCACTGCAACACACCTACTGCCTCTTACTGCAACACACACCTACTGCATTTTACTGCAACACACCTACTGCATCTTTCTGCAACACAGCTACTTCATCTTACTGCAACACACACCTACTGCATCTCACTGCAACACACACCTACTGCATCTCACTGCAACACACCTACCGCATCTTTCTGCAACACAGCTACTTCATCTTACTGCAACACACAACTACTTCATCTTACTGCAACAGACACCTACTGGATCTTACTGCAAAACACAACTACTGCATCTTACTGCAACAGACACCTACTGCATCTTACTGCAAAACAAACCTACCTTATCTTTCTGCAACACAGCTACCGCATCTCTCTGCAACACACCTACCGCATCTCACTGCAACAAACACCTGCTGCATCTCACTGCAACACACACCTACTGCATCTTACGGCAACACACACCTGCCGCATCTCACTGCAACACACACCTACCGCATCTTACTGCAACACACACCTACCGCATCTCACTGCAACACAAACCTACCGCATCTCACTGCAACACACAACTACTTCATCTTACTGCAACAGACACCTACTGCATCTTACTGCAACAGACACCTACTGCATCTTACTGCAAAACACACCTACTGCATCTTACTGCAACACACACCTGCTGCATCTCACTGCAACACACACCTGCTGCATCTCACTGCAACACACCTGCTGCATCTTACTGCAGCACACACCTGCTGCATTTAACTGCAGCACACACCTGCTGCATCTAACTGCAACACACCTACTACATCGTACTGCAACACACCTGCTGCATCTTACTGCAAAACACGTGCTGCATCTTACTGCAACACACCTACTTCATCCTACTGCAACGCACACCTACTGCAGCCTACTGCAACGCACACCTACTGCATCTCACTGCAACACACCTACTGCATCCCACTGCAACACACGCCTACTGCATCTCACTGCAACACACACCTACTGCATCTTACTGCAACACACCTACTGCATCTTTCTGCAACACAGCTACCTCATCTTACTGCAACACACACCTACTGCATCTCACTGCAACATACCTACTGCATCTCACTGCAACACACCTACTGCATCTCACTGCAACACACACCTACTGCAACACACTGCAACACACACCTACTTCATCTCACTGCAACACGCCTACCGCATCATACTGCAACACACCTACCGCATCTTTCTGCAACACAGCTACTTCATCTTACTGCAACACACAACTACTTCATCTTACTGCAACAGACACCTACTGGATCTTACTGCAAAACACAACTACTTCATCTTACTGCAACAGACACCTACTGCATCTTACTGCAAAACAAACCTACCTCATCTTTCTGCAACACAGCTACCGCATCTCTCTGCAACACACCTACCGCATCTCACTGCAACACACACCTGCTGCATCTCACTGCAACACACACCTACCGCATCTTACGGCAACACACACCTGCTGCATCTCACTGCAACACACACCTACCGCATCTTACTGCAACACACACCTACCGCATCTCACTGCAACACACACCTACCGCATCTCACTGCAACACACAGCTACCTCATCTTACTGCAACACACACCTACTGCATCTCACTGCAACATACCTACTGCATCTCACTGCAACACACCTACTGCGTCTCACTGCAACACACACCTACTGCAACACACACCTACTGCAACACACTGCAACACACACCTACTTCATCTCACTGCAACACGCCTACCGCATCATACTGCAACACACACCTACCGCATCTTACTGCAACACACCTACCGCATCTTTCTGCAACACAGCTACTTCATCTTACTGCAACACACAACTACTTCATCTTACTGCAACAGACACCTACTGGATCTTACTGCAAAACACAACTACTTCATCTTACTGCAACAGACACCTACTGCATCTTACTGCAAATAAACCTACCTCATCTTTCTGCAACACAGCTACCGCATCTCTCTGCAACACACCTACCGCATCTCACTGCAACACACACCTGCTGCATCTCACTGCAACACACACCTACCGCATCTTACGGCAACACACACCTGCTGCATCTCACTGCAACACACACCTACCGCATCTTACTGCAACACACACCTACCGCATCTCACTGCAACACACACCTACCGCATCTCTCTGCAACACACACCTGCTGCATCTCACTGCAACACACCTACTGCATCTTACTGCAACACACAACTACTTCATCTTACTGCAACAGACACCTACTGCATCTTACTGCAAAACACACCTACTGCATCTTACTGCAACACACACCTACTTCATCTTACTGCAACACACACCTACTGCATCTTACTGCAACACAGCTACTTCATTTTACTGCAACACACACCTACCGCATCTCACTGCAACACACACCTACCGCATCTTACTGCAACACACACCTACCGCATCTCACTGCAACACACCTCCCGCATCTCTCTGCAACACACCTACCGCATCTCTCTGCAACACACCTACTGCATCTCACTGCAACACACACCTGCTGCATCTCACTGCAACACACCTACTGCATCTTACTGCAACACACAACAACTTCATCTTACTGCAACACACAACTACTTCATCTTACTGCAACAGACACCTACTGCATCTTACTGCAAAACACACCTACTTCATCTTACTGCAACACACACCTACTGCATCTTACTGCAACACAGCTACTTCATTTTACTGCAACACACACCTACCGCATCTCACTGCAACACACACCTACCGCATCTTACTGCAACAGACACCTACCGCATCTTACTGCAACACACACCTACCGCATCTTACTGCAACACACCTACTGCATCTTACTGCAACACACCTACTGCATCTCACTGCAACACACCTACCGCATCTTTCTGCAACACAGCTACTTCATCTTACTGCAACACACACCTACCGCATCTCACTGCAACAGACACCTACCGCATCTCACTGCAACAGACACCTACCGCATCTTACTGCAACAGACACCTACCGCATCTTACTGCAACAGACACCTACCGCATCTTACTGCAACAGACACCTACCGCATCTTACTGCAACACACACCTACCGCATCTTACTGCAACACACACCTACCGCATCTTACTGCAACACACCTACTGCATCTTACTGCAACACACCTACTGCATCTTTCTGCAACACAGCTACTTCATCTTACTGCAACACACACCTACTGCATCTTACTGCAACACACACCTACTGCATCTCACTGCAACACACACCTACTGCATCTCACTGCAACAGACACCTACTGCATCTTACTGCAAAACACACCTACTTCACCTTACTGCAACACAGCTACTGCATCTTACTGCAACACACCTACTGCATCTCACTGCAACACACACCTACTGCATCTTACTGCAACACACACCTGCTGCATCTTACTGCAACAGACCTGCTGCATCTTACTGCAACACACACCTGCTGCATCTTACTGTAACACACACCTACTGCATCTTAATGCAACACACACCTACTGCATCTTACTGCAACACACACCTACTGCATCTTACTGCAACACACCTAATGCATCTTACTGAAACACACACCTGCTGCATCTTACTCCAACACACACCTGCTGCATCCTACTGCAAAACACACCTACTGCATCTTATTGCAGCACACCTACTGCATCTTACTGCAACACACCTGCTGCATCTTACTGCACCACACCTGCTGCATCTTACTGCACCACACAACTACTGCATCTAACTGCAACACACCTACTACATCTTACTGCAACACACCTGCTGCATCTTACTGCAACACACCTGCTGCATCTTACTGCAAAACACACCTGCTGCATCTTACTGCAACACACCTGCTGCATCTTACTGCAACACACCTGCTGCATCTTACTGCAACACACCAACTACATCTTACTGCAACACACCTGCTGCATCTTACTGCAAAACACGTGCCGCATCTTACTGCAACACACCTACCTCATCCTACTGCAACGCACCTACCTCATCCTACTGCAACGCACACCTACCGCATCTTACTGCAACAGACACCTACCGCATCTTACTGCAACAGACACCTACCGCATCTTACTGCAACACACCTACCGCATCTTACTGCAACACACACCTACCGCATCTTACTGCAACACACCTACTGCATCTTACTGCAACACACCTACTGCATCTTTCTGCAACACAGCTACTTCATCTTACTGCAACACACACCTACTGCATCTTACTGCAACACACACCTACTGCATCTCACTGCAACACACACCTACTGCATCTCACTGCAACAGACACCTACTGCATCTTACTGCAAAACACACCTACTTCACCTTACTGCAACACAGCTACTGCATCTTACTGCAACACACCTACTGCATCTCACTGCAACACACACCTACTGCATCTTACTGCAACACACACCTGCTGCATCTTACTGCAACAGACCTGCTGCATCTTACTGCAACACACACCTGCTGCATCTTACTGTAACACACACCTACTGCATCTTAATGCAACACACACCTACTGCATCTTACTGCAACACACACCTACTGCATCTTACTGCAACACACCTAATGCATCTTACTGAAACACACACCTGCTGCATCTTACTCCAACACACACCTGCTGCATCCTACTGCAAAACACACCTACTGCATCTTATTGCAGCACACCTACTGCATCTTACTGCAACACACCTGCTGCATCTTACTGCACCACACCTGCTGCATCTTACTGCACCACACAACTACTGCATCTAACTGCAACACACCTACTACATCTTACTGCAACACACCTGCTGCATCTTACTGCAACACACCTGCTGCATCTTACTGCAAAACACACCTGCTGCATCTTACTGCAACACACCTGCTGCATCTTACTGCAACACACACCTACTGCATCTAACTGCAACACACCAACTACATCTTACTGCAACACACCTGCTGCATCTTACTGCAAAACACGTGCCGCATCTTACTGCAACACACCTACCTCATCCTACTGCAACGCACCCCTACCGCATCCTACTGCAACGCACACCTACCGCATCTTACTGCAACACACACCTACCGCATCTTACTGCAACACACCTACCGCATCTTTCTGCAACACACCTACCGCATCTCACTGCAACACAAACCTACCGCATCTCACTGCAACACACAACTACTTCATCTTACTGCAACAGACACCTACTGCATCTTACTGCAACAGACACCTACTGCATCTTACTGCAAAACACACCTACTGCATCTTACTGCAACACACACCTGCTGCATCTCACTGCAACACACACCTGCTGCATCTCACTGCAACACACCTGCTGCATCTTACTGCAGCACACACCTGCTGCATTTAACTGCAGCACACACCTGCTGCATCTAACTGCAACACACCTACTACATCGTACTGCAACACACCTGCTGCATCTTACTGCAAAACACGTGCTGCATCTTACTGCAACACACCTACTTCATCCTACTGCAACGCACACCTACTGCAGCCTACTGCAACGCACACCTACTGCATCTCACTGCAACACACCTACTGCATCCCACTGCAACACACGCCTACTGCATCTCACTGCAACACACACCTACTGCATCTTACTGCAACACACCTACTGCATCTTTCTGCAACACAGCTACCTCATCTTACTGCAACACACACCTACTGCATCTCACTGCAACATACCTACTGCATCTCACTGCAACACACCTACTGCATCTCACTGCAACACACACCTACTGCAACACACTGCAACACACACCTACTTCATCTCACTGCAACACGCCTACCGCATCATACTGCAACACACCTACCGCATCTTTCTGCAACACAGCTACTTCATCTTACTGCAACACACAACTACTTCATCTTACTGCAACAGACACCTACTGGATCTTACTGCAAAACACAACTACTTCATCTTACTGCAACAGACACCTACTGCATCTTACTGCAAAACAAACCTACCTCATCTTTCTGCAACACAGCTACCGCATCTCTCTGCAACACACCTACCGCATCTCACTGCAACACACACCTGCTGCATCTCACTGCAACACACACCTACCGCATCTTACGGCAACACACACCTGCTGCATCTCACTGCAACACACACCTACCGCATCTTACTGCAACACACACCTACCGCATCTCACTGCAACACACACCTACCGCATCTCACTGCAACACACAGCTACCTCATCTTACTGCAACACACACCTACTGCATCTCACTGCAACATACCTACTGCATCTCACTGCAACACACCTACTGCGTCTCACTGCAACACACACCTACTGCAACACACACCTACTGCAACACACTGCAACACACACCTACTTCATCTCACTGCAACACGCCTACCGCATCATACTGCAACACACACCTACCGCATCTTACTGCAACACACCTACCGCATCTTTCTGCAACACAGCTACTTCATCTTACTGCAACACACAACTACTTCATCTTACTGCAACAGACACCTACTGGATCTTACTGCAAAACACAACTACTTCATCTTACTGCAACAGACACCTACTGCATCTTACTGCAAAATAAACCTACCTCATCTTTCTGCAACACAGCTACCGCATCTCTCTGCAACACACCTACCGCATCTCACTGCAACACACACCTGCTGCATCTCACTGCAACACACACCTACCGCATCTTACGGCAACACACACCTGCTGCATCTCACTGCAACACACACCTACCGCATCTTACTGCAACACACACCTACCGCATCTCACTGCAACACACACCTACCGCATCTCTCTGCAACACACACCTGCTGCATCTCACTGCAACACACCTACTGCATCTTACTGCAACACACAACTACTTCATCTTACTGCAACAGACACCTACTGCATCTTACTGCAAAACACACCTACTGCATCTTACTGCAACACACACCTACTTCATCTTACTGCAACACACACCTACTGCATCTTACTGCAACACAGCTACTTCATTTTACTGCAACACACACCTACCGCATCTCACTGCAACACACACCTACCGCATCTTACTGCAACACACACCTACCGCATCTCACTGCAACACACCTCCCGCATCTCTCTGCAACACACCTACCGCATCTCTCTGCAACACACCTACTGCATCTCACTGCAACACACACCTGCTGCATCTCACTGCAACACACCTACTGCATCTTACTGCAACACACAACAACTTCATCTTACTGCAACACACAACTACTTCATCTTACTGCAACAGACACCTACTGCATCTTACTGCAAAACACACCTACTTCATCTTACTGCAACACACACCTACTGCATCTTACTGCAACACAGCTACTTCATTTTACTGCAACACACACCTACCGCATCTCACTGCAACACACACCTACCGCATCTTACTGCAACAGACACCTACCGCATCTTACTGCAACACACACCTACCGCATCTTACTGCAACACACCTACTGCATCTTACTGCAACACACCTACTGCATCTCACTGCAACACACCTACCGCATCTTTCTGCAACACAGCTACTTCATCTTACTGCAACACACACCTACCGCATCTCACTGCAACAGACACCTACCGCATCTCACTGCAACAGACACCTACCGCATCTTACTGCAACAGACACCTACCGCATCTTACTGCAACAGACACCTACCGCATCTTACTGCAACAGACACCTACCGCATCTTACTGCAACACACACCTACCGCATCTTACTGCAACACACACCTACCGCATCTTACTGCAACACACCTACTGCATCTTACTGCAACACACCTACTGCATCTTTCTGCAACACAGCTACTTCATCTTACTGCAACACACACCTACTGCATCTTACTGCAACACACACCTACTGCATCTCACTGCAACACACACCTACTGCATCTCACTGCAACAGACACCTACTGCATCTTACTGCAAAACACACCTACTTCACCTTACTGCAACACAGCTACTGCATCTTACTGCAACACACCTACTGCATCTCACTGCAACACACACCTACTGCATCTTACTGCAACACACACCTGCTGCATCTTACTGCAACAGACCTGCTGCATCTTACTGCAACACACACCTGCTGCATCTTACTGTAACACACACCTACTGCATCTTAATGCAACACACACCTACTGCATCTTACTGCAACACACACCTACTGCATCTTACTGCAACACACCTAATGCATCTTACTGAAACACACACCTGCTGCATCTTACTCCAACACACACCTGCTGCATCCTACTGCAAAACACACCTACTGCATCTTATTGCAGCACACCTACTGCATCTTACTGCAACACACCTGCTGCATCTTACTGCACCACACCTGCTGCATCTTACTGCACCACACAACTACTGCATCTAACTGCAACACACCTACTACATCTTACTGCAACACACCTGCTGCATCTTACTGCAACACACCTGCTGCATCTTACTGCAAAACACACCTGCTGCATCTTACTGCAACACACCTGCTGCATCTTACTGCAACACACCTGCTGCATCTTACTGCAACACACCAACTACATCTTACTGCAACACACCTGCTGCATCTTACTGCAAAACACGTGCCGCATCTTACTGCAACACACCTACCTCATCCTACTGCAACGCACCTACCTCATCCTACTGCAACGCACACCTACCGCATCTTACTGCAACAGACACCTACCGCATCTTACTGCAACAGACACCTACCGCATCTTACTGCAACACACCTACCGCATCTTACTGCAACACACACCTACCGCATCTTACTGCAACACACCTACTGCATCTTACTGCAACACACCTACTGCATCTTTCTGCAACACAGCTACTTCATCTTACTGCAACACACACCTACTGCATCTTACTGCAACACACACCTACTGCATCTCACTGCAACACACACCTACTGCATCTCACTGCAACAGACACCTACTGCATCTTACTGCAAAACACACCTACTTCACCTTACTGCAACACAGCTACTGCATCTTACTGCAACACACCTACTGCATCTCACTGCAACACACACCTACTGCATCTTACTGCAACACACACCTGCTGCATCTTACTGCAACAGACCTGCTGCATCTTACTGCAACACACACCTGCTGCATCTTACTGTAACACACACCTACTGCATCTTAATGCAACACACACCTACTGCATCTTACTGCAACACACACCTACTGCATCTTACTGCAACACACCTAATGCATCTTACTGAAACACACACCTGCTGCATCTTACTCCAACACACACCTGCTGCATCCTACTGCAAAACACACCTACTGCATCTTATTGCAGCACACCTACTGCATCTTACTGCAACACACCTGCTGCATCTTACTGCACCACACCTGCTGCATCTTACTGCACCACACAACTACTGCATCTAACTGCAACACACCTACTACATCTTACTGCAACACACCTGCTGCATCTTACTGCAACACACCTGCTGCATCTTACTGCAAAACACACCTGCTGCATCTTACTGCAACACACCTGCTGCATCTTACTGCAACACACACCTACTGCATCTAACTGCAACACACCAACTACATCTTACTGCAACACACCTGCTGCATCTTACTGCAAAACACGTGCCGCATCTTACTGCAACACACCTACCTCATCCTACTGCAACGCACCCCTACCGCATCCTACTGCAACGCACACCTACCGCATCTTACTGCAACACACACCTACCGCATCTTACTGCAACACACCTACCGCATCTTTCTGCAACACACCTACCGCATCTCTCTGCAACACACCTACTGCATCTCTCTGCAACACACCTACTGCATCTCACTGCAACACACACCTGCTGCATCTCACTGCAACACACCTACTGCATCTTACTGCAACACACCTGCTGCATCTTACTGCAGCACACACCTGCTGCATCTAACTGCAGCACACACCTGCTGCATCTTACTGCAGCACACACCTGCTGCATCTAACTGCAACACACCTACTACATCGTACTGCAACACACCTACTACATCGTACTGCAACACACCTGCTGCATCTTACTGCAACACACCTACTTCATCCTACTGCAACGCACACCTATCGCATCCTACTGCAACGCACACCTACCGCATCTTACTGCAACACACCTACCGCATCTTACTGCAACACACACCTACCGCATCTTACTGCAACACACACCTACCGCATCTTACTGCAACACACCAACCGCATCTTACTGCAACACACCTACCGCATCTTTCTGCAACACAGCTACTTCATCTCACTGCAACACACCTACTGCATCTCACTGCAACACACCTACTACATCTCACTGCAACACACACCTACTGCATCTCACTGCAACACACACCTACTGCATCTCACTGCAACACACACCTATTGCATCTTACTGCAACACACACCTACTGCATCTTACTGCAAAACACACCTACTGCATCTTACTGCAACACACCTACTGCATCTTACTGCAACACACCTACTGCATCTTACTGCAAAACACACCTACTGCATCTTACTGCAACACACACCTACTGCATCTTACTGCAAAACACACCTACTGCATCTTACTGCAACACACCTACTGCATCTTACTGCAACACACCTACTGCATCTTACTGCAACACACCTACCGCATCTTACTGCAACACCCACCTACCGCATCTTTCCGCAACACACCTACCGCATCTCTCCGCAACACAGCTACCGCATCTCTCTGCAACACATATACTGCATCTTACTGCAACACACACCTGCTGCATCTCACTGCAACACACCTACTGCATCTTACTGCAACAGACACCTACTGCATCTTACTGCAAAACACCTACTGCATCTTACTGCAACACACCTACTGCATCTTACTGCAACACACCTACTGCATCTCACTGCAACAGACACCTACCGCATCTTACTGCAACACACACCTACCGCATCTTACTGCAACACACCTACTGCATCTTACTGCAACACACAACAACTTCATCTTACTGCAACACACAACTACTTCATCTTACTGCAACAGACACCTACTGCATCTTACTGCAAAACACACCTACTTCACCTTACTGCAACACACACCTACTGCATCTTACTGCAACACAGCTACTGCATCTTACTGCAACACAGCTACTGCATCTTACTGCAACACACCTACTGCATCTCACTGCAAAACACACCTACTGCATCTTACTGCAACACACCTACTGCATCTTACTGCAACACACCTACCGCATCTTACTGCAACACCCACCTACCGCATCTTTCCGCAACACACCTACCGCATCTCTCCGCAACACAGCTACCGCATCTCTCTGCAACACATATACTGCATCTTACTGCAACACACACCTGCTGCATCTCACTGCAACACACCTACTGCATCTTACTGCAACAGACACCTACTGCATCTTACTGCAAAACACCTACTGCATCTTACTGCAACACACCTACTGCATCTCACTGCAACACACACCTACTGCATCTCACTGCAACAGACACCTACTGCATCTCACTGCAACACACACCTACTGCATCTCACTGCAACAGACACCTACTGCATCTTACTGCAAAACACCTACTGCATCTTACTGCAACACACCTACCGCATCTTACTGCAACACACACCTACCGCATCTCACTGCAACAGACACCTACCGCATCTTACTGCAACACACACCTACCGCATCTTACTGCAACACACCTACTGCATCTTACTGCAACACACCTACTGCATCTCACTGCAACACACCTACTGCATCTTTCTGCAACACAGCTACTTCATCTTACTGCAACACACACCTACTGCATCTCACTGCAACACACACCTACTGCATCTCACTGCAACAGACACCTACTGCATCTTACTGCAAAACACACCTACTTCACCTTACTGCAACACACACCTACTGCATCTTACTGCAACACAGCTACTGCATCTTACTGCAACACAGCTACTGCATCTTACTGCAACACACCTGCTGCATCTTACTGCAAAACACGTGCTGCATCTTACTGCAACACACCTACCTCATCCTACTGCAACGCACCTACCTCATCCTACTGCAACGCACACCTACCGCATCCTACTGCAACGCACACCTACCGCATCTTACTGCAACACACCTACCGCATCTTACTGCAACACACCTACCGCATCTTACTGCAACACACCTACCGCATCTTACTGCAACACACCTACCGCATCTTACTGCAACACACCTACCGCATCTTACTGCAACACACCTACTGCATCTTTCTGCAACACAGCTACTTCATCTTACTACAACACACCTACTTCATCTTACTGCAACACACCTACTTCATCTTACTGCAACACACCTACTTCATCTTACTGCAACACACACCTACTGCATCTTACTGCAAAACACGTGCTGCATCTTACTACAACACACCTACTTCATCTTACTGCAACACACCTACTTCATCTCACTGCAACACACACCTACTGCATCTCACTGCAACACACCTACCGCATCTTTCTGCAACACAGCTACTTCATCTTACTGCAACACACAACTACTTCATCTTACTGCAACAGACACCTACTGCATCTTACTGCAAAACAAACCTACCTCATCTGTCTGCAACACAGCTACCGCATCTCTCTGCAACACACCCACCGCATCTCACTGCAACACACACCTGCTGCATCTCACTGCAACACACACCTACTGCATCTTACTGCAACACAGCTACTGCATCTTTCTGCAACACACCTACCGCATCTCTCTGCAACACAGCTACCGCATCTCTCTGCAACACACCTACTCCATCTCACTGCAACACACACCTGCTGCATCTCACTGCAACACACCTACTGCCTCTTACTGCAACACACACCTACTGCATCTTACTGCAACACACCTACTGCATCTTTCTGCAACACAGCTACTTCATCTTACTGCAACACACCTACTGCATCTTACTGCAACACACCTACTGCATCTCACTGCAACACACACCTACTGCATCTTACTGCAACACACCTACCGCATCTTTCTGCAACACAGCTACTTCATCTTACTGCAACACACAACTACTTCATCTTACTGCAACAGACACCTACTGGATCTTACTGCAAAACACAACTACTTCATCTTACTGCAACAGACACCTACTGCATCTTACTGCAAAACAAACCTACCTCATCTTTCTGCAACACAGCTACCGCATCTCCCTGCAACACACCTACCGCATCTCACTGCAACACACACCTGCTGCATCTCACTGCAACACACACCTACTGCATCTTACGGCAACACACACCTGCCGCATCTCACTGCAACACACACCTACCGCATCTCACTGCAACACACACCTACCGCATCTCACTGCAACACACACCTACCGCATCTCACTGCAACACACAACTACTTCATCTTACTGCAACAGACACCTACTGCATCTTACTGCAACAGACACCTACTGCATCTTACTGCAAAACACACCTACCGCATCTTACTGCAACACACCTACCGCATCTTACCGCAACACACCTACCGCATCTTACCGCAACACCCACCTACCGCATCTTTCCGCAACACACCTACCGCATCTCTCTGCAACACAGCTACCGCATCTCTCTGCAACACATATACTGCATCTTACTGCAACACACACCTGCTGCATCTTACTGCAACAGACACCTATTGCATCTTACTGCAAAACACACCTACTTCATCTCACTGCAACACCCACCTACTTCATCTCACTGCAACACGCCTACCGCATCCTACTGCAACACACACCTACCGAATCTTACTGCAACACACACCTACCGCATCTTACTGCAACACACACCTACCGCATCTTACTGCAACACACACCTACCGCATCTTACTGCAACACACACCTACCGCATCTTACTGCAACACACCTACCGCATCTTTCTGCAACACACCTACCGCATCTCTCTGCAACACACCTACTGCATCTCTCTGCAACACACCTACTGCATCTCACTGCAACACACACCTGCTGCATCTCACTGCAACACACCTACTGCATCTTACTGCAACACACCTGCTGCATCTTACTGCAGCACACACCTGCTGCATCTAACTGCAGCACACACCTGCTGCATCTAACTGCAGCACACACCTGCTGCATCTTACTGCAGCACACACCTGCTGCATCTAACTGCAACACACCTACTACATCGTACTGCAACACACCTGCTGCATCTTACTGCAAAACACGTGCTGCATCTTACTGCAAAACACGTGCTGCATCTTACTGCAACACACCTACTTCATCCTACTGCAACGCACACCTATCGCATCCTACTGCAACGCACACCTACCGCATCTTACTGCAACACACCTACCGCATCTTACTGCAACACACACCTACCGCATCTTACTGCAACACACACCTACCGCATCTTACTGCAACACACCAACCGCATCTTACTGCAACACACCTACCGCATCTTTCTGCAACACAGCTACTTCATCTTACTGCAACACACACCTACTGCATCTCACTGCAACACATCTACTACATCTCACTGCAACACACACCTACTGCATCTCACTGCAACACACACCTACTGCATCTCACTGCAACACACACCTACTGCATCTTACTGCAACACACACCTACTGCATCTTACTGCAACACACACCTACTGCATCTTACTGCAACACACCTACTGCATCTTTCTGCAAAACAGCTACTTCATCTTACTGCAACACACACCTACTGCATCTTACTGCAACACACCTACTGCATCTTACTGCAACACACACCTACTGCATCTCACTGCAACACACCTACCGCATCTTTCTGCAACACAGCTACTTCATTTTACTGCAACACACAACTACTTCATCTTACTGCAACAGACACCTACTGCATCTTACTGCAACACGCCTACTTAATCTCACTGCAACACGCCTACCGCATCCTACTGCAACACACACCTACCGCATCTTACTGCAACACACACCTACCGCATCTTACTGCAACACACACCTACCGCATCTTACTGCAACACACACCTACCGCATCTCTCTGCAACACAGCTACCGCATCTCTCTGCAACACAGCTACCGCATCTCTCTGCAACACACCTACTGCATCTCACTGCAACACACCTGCTGCATCTCACTGCAACACACCTACTGCATCTTACTGCAACACACAACTGCTTCATCTTACTGCAACAGACACCTACTGCATCTTACTGCAAAACACACCCACTTCATCTTACTGCAACACACACCTACTGCATCTTACTGCAACACAGCTACTCCATCTTACTGCAACACACACCTACCGCATCTTACTGCAACACACACCTACCGCATCTTTCTGCAACACACACCTACTGCATCTTACTGCAACACACACCTACCGCATCTTACTGCAACACACACATTCCGCATCTTACTGCATCTTACTGCAACACACACCTACTGCATCTCTCTGCAACACACCTACTGCATCTCACTGCAACACACACCTGCTGCATCTCACTGCAACACACCTACTGCATCTTACTGCAACACACCTGCTGCATCTTACTGCAGCACACACCTGCTGCATCTAACTGCAACACACACCTACCGCATCTTACTGCAACACACCAACCGCATCTTACTGCAACACACCTACCGCATCTTTCTGCAACACAGCTACTTCATCTTACTGCAACACACACCTACTGCATCTCACTGCAACACACCTACTACATCTCACTGCAACACACACCTACTGCATCTCACTGCAACACACACCTACTGCATCTCACTGCAACACACACCTACTGCATCTTACTGCAACACACACCTACTGCATCTTACTGCAACACACACCTACTGCATCTTACTGCAACACACCTACTGCATCTTTCTGCAAAACAGCTACTTCATCTTACTGCAACACACACCTACTGCATCTTACTGCAACACACCTACTGCATCTTACTGCAACACACACCTACTGCATCTCACTGCAACACACCTACCGCATCTTTCTGCAACACAGCTACTTCATTTTACTGCAACACACAACTACTTCATCTTACTGCAACAGACACCTACTGCATCTTACTGCAACACGCCTACTTAATCTCACTGCAACACGCCTACCGCATCCTACTGCAACACACACCTACCGCATCTTACTGCAACACACACCTACCGCATCTTACTGCAACACACACCTACCGCATCTTACTGCAACACACACCTACCGCATCTTACTGCAACACACACCTACCGCATCTTTCTGCAACACACACCTACTGCATCTTACTGCAACACACACCTACCGCATCTTACTGCATCTTACTGCAACACACACATTCCGCATCTTACTGCATCTTACTGCAACACACACCTACCGCATCTTACTGCAACACACACCTACCGCATCTTACTGCAACACACACCTACCGCATCTCACTGCAACACACCTACTGCATCTCACTGCAACATACCTACCACATCTCACTGCAACACACCTACCGCATCTCACTGCAACACACACCTACCGCATCTTACTGCAACACACACCTACCGCATCTTACTGCAACACAGCTACCGCATCTCTCTGCAACACACACCTGCTGCATCTCACTGCAACACACCTACTGCATCTTACTGCAACACACAACTACTTCATCTTACTGCAACACACACCTACTGCATCTTTCTGCAACACACCTACTGCATCTCTCTGCAACACACCTATCGCATCTTACTGCAACACACACCTACCGCATCTCTCTGCAACACACCTACCGCATCTCACTGCAACACACACCTGCTGCATCTCACTGCAACACACCTACTGCATCTTACTGCAACACACAACAACTTCATCTTACTGCAACACACAACTACTTCATCTTACTGCAACAGACACCTACTGCATCTTACTGCAAAACACACCTACTTCATCTTACTGCAACACACACCTACTGCATCTTACTGCAACACAGCTACTTCATTTTACTGCAACACACACCTACCGCATCTCACTGCAACACACACCTACCGCATCTTACTGCAACACACACCTACCGCATCTTACTGCAACACACACCTACCGCATCTTACTGCAACACACACCTACCGCATCTTACTGCAACACACCTACTGCATCTTACTGCAACACACCTACTGCATCTCACTGCAACACACCTACTGCATCTTTCTGCAACACAGCTACTTCATCTTACTGCAACACACACCTACTGCATCTCACTGCAACACACACCTACTGCATCTCACTGCAACACACCTACTGCATCTCACTGCAACCCACCTACTTCATCTCACTGCAACACGCCTACCGCATCCTACTGCAACACACACCTACCGCATCTTACTGCAACACACACCTACCGCATCTTACTGCAACACACACCTGCCGCATCTCACTGCAACACACACCTACTGCATCTTACTGCAACAGACCTACTGCATCTTTCTGCAACACAGCTACTTCATCTTACTGCAACACACACCTGCTGCATCTCACTGCAACACACCTACTGCATCTTACTGCAACACACAACTACTTCATCTTACTGCAACAGACACCTACTGCATCTTACTGCAAAACACACCTACTTCACCTTACTGCAACACACACCTACTGCATCTTACTGCAACACAGCTACTTCATCTTACTGCAACACACCTACTGCATCTTACTGCAACACACACCTGCTGCATCTTACTGTAACACACACCTACTGCATCTTACTGCAACACACACCTACTTCACCTTACTGCAACACACACCTACTGCATCTTACTGCAACACACACCTACTGCATCTTACTGCAACACACACCTGCTGCATCTTACTGCAACACACACCTGCTGCATCTTACTGTAACACACACCTACTGCATCTTACTGCAACACACACCTAATGCATCTTACTGCAACACACACCTAATGCATCTTACTGCAACACACACCTGCTGCATCTTACTGCAACACACACCTGCTGCATCCTACTGCAAAACACACCTACTGCATCTTATTGCAGCACACCTACTGCATCTTACTGCAACACACCTGCTGCATCTTACTGCACCACACCTGCTGCATCTTACTGCAACACACAACTACTGCATCTAACTGCAACACACCTACTACATCTTACTGCAACACACCTGCTGCATCTTACTGCAAAACACACCTGCTGCATCTTACTGCAACACACCTGCTGCATCTTACTGCAACACACACCTACTGCATCTAACTGCAACACACCAACTACATCTTACTGCAACACACCTGCTGCATCTTAGTGCAAAACACGTGCTGCATCTTACTGCAACACACCTACCTCATCCTACTGCAACGCACCTACCTCATCCTACTGCAACGCACACCTACCGCATCCTACTGCAACGCACACCTACCGCATCTTACTGCAACACACCTACCGCATCTTACTGCAACACACCTACCGCATCTTACTGCAACACACCTACCGCATCTTACTGCAACACACCTACCGCATCTTTCTGCAACACAGCTACTTCATCTTACTACAACACACCTACTTCATCTTACTGCAACACACCTACTTCATCTTACTGCAACACACACCTACTGCATCTTACTGCAAAACACGTGCTGCATCTTACTACAACACACCTACTTCATCTTACTGCAACACACCTACTTCATCTCACTGCAACACACCTACTTCATCTCACTGCAACACACACCTACTGCATCTCACTGCAACACACCTACCGCATCTTTCTGCAACACACAACTACTTCATCTTACTGCAACAGACACCTACTGCATCTTACTGCAACAGACACCTACTGCATCTTACTGCAAAACAAACCTACCGCATCTCTCTGCAACACACCCACCGCATCTCACTGCAACACACACCTGCTGCATCTCACTGCAACACACACCTACTGCATCTTACTGCAACACAGCTACCGCATCTTTCTGCAACACAGCTACTTCATCTTACTGCAACACACACCTACTGCATCTTACTGCAACACCTACCGCATCTCTCTGCAACACACCTACTGCATCTCACTGCAACACACACCTACTGCATCTTACTGCAACACACACCTGCTGCATCTTACTGCAACACACACCTGCTGCATCTTACTGTAACACACACCTACTGCATCTTACTGCAACACACACCTAATGCATCTTACTGCAACACACACCTAATGCATCTTACTGCAACACACACCTGCTGCATCTTACTGCAACACACACCTGCTGCATCCTACTGCAAAACACACCTACTGCATCTTATTGCAGCACACCTACTGCATCTTACTGCAACACACCTGCTGCATCTTACTGCACCACACCTGCTGCATCTTACTGCAACACACAACTACTGCATCTAACTGCAACACACCTACTACATCTTACTGCAACACACCTGCTGCATCTTACTGCAAAACACACCTGCTGCATCTTACTGCAACACACCTGCTGCATCTTACTGCAACACACACCTACTGCATCTAACTGCAACACACCAACTACATCTTACTGCAACACACCTGCTGCATCTTAGTGCAAAACACGTGCTGCATCTTACTGCAACACACCTACCTCATCCTACTGCAACGCACCTACCTCATCCTACTGCAACGCACACCTACCGCATCCTACTGCAACGCACACCTACCGCATCTTACTGCAACACACCTACCGCATCTTACTGCAACACACCTACCGCATCTTACTGCAACACACCTACCGCATCTTTCTGCAACTCAGCTACCGCATCTTTCTGCAACTCAGCTACTTCATCTTACTACAACACACCTACTTCATCTTACTGCAACACACCTACTTCATCTTACTGCAACACACACCTACTGCATCTTACTGCAAAACACGTGCTGCATCTTACTACAACACACCTACTTCATCTTACTGCAACACACCTACTTCATCTCACTGCAACACACCTACTTCATCTCACTGCAACACACACCTACTGCATCTCACTGCAACACACCTACCGCATCTTTCTGCAACACACAACTACTTCATCTTACTGCAACAGACACCTACTGCATCTTACTGCAACAGACACCTACTGCATCTTACTGCAAAACAAACCTACCGCATCTCTCTGCAACACACCCACCGCATCTCACTGCAACACACACCTGCTGCATCTCACTGCAACACACACCTACTGCATCTTACTGCAACACAGCTACGGCATCTTTCTGCAACACAGCTACTTCATCTTACTGCAACACACACCTACTGCATCTTACTGCAACACCTACCGCATCTCTCTGCAACACACCTACTGCATCTCACTGCAACACACACCTACTGCATCTCACTGCAACACACACCTAGTGCATCTTACTGCAACACACCTGCTGCATCTTACTGCAACACACCTACTGCATCTAACTGCAACACACCTACTGCATCTTACTGCAACACACCTACTGCATCTTACTGCAACACACACCTACTGCATCTTACTGCAACACACCTACTGCATCTTACTGCAACACACACCTGCTGCATCTTACTGCAACACACACCTGCTGCATCTTACTGCAAAACACACCTACTGCATCTTACTGCAGCACACCTACTGCATCTTACTGCAACACACCTGCTGCATCTTACTGCAACACACAACTACTGCATCTAACTGCAACACACCTACTACATCTTACTGCAACACACCTGCTGCATCTTACTGCAACACACCTGCTGCATCTTACTGCAACACACACCTACTGCATCTTACTGCAACACACCTACTTCATCTCACTGCAACACGCCTACCGCATCCTACTGCAACACACACCTACCGCATCTTACTGCAACACACACCTACCGCATCTTACTGCAACACACACCTACCGCATCTTACTGCAACACACCTACCGCATCTTTCTGCAACACACCTACCGCATCTTTCTGCAACACACCTACCGCATCTTTCTGCAACACACCTACCGCATCTTTCTGCAACACACCTACCGCATCTCTCTGCAACACACCTACCGCATCTCTCTGCAACACAGCTACCGCATCTCTCTGCAACACACCTACTGCATCTCACTGCAACACACACCTGCTGCATCTCACTGCAACACACCTACTGCATCTCTCTGCAACACACCTACTGCATCTCACTGCAACACACACCTACTGCATCTCACTGCAACACACACCTACTGCATCTCACTGCAACACACACCTACTGCAGCTCACTGCAACACACACCTAGTGCATCTTACTGCAACACACCTACTGCATCTCACTGCAACACACACCTACTGCATCTCACTGCAACACACAACTACTTTATCTTATTTCAACAGACACCTACTGCATCTTACTGCAAAACACACCTACTGCATCTTACTGCAACACACCTGCTGCATCTTACTGCAACACACCTACTGCATCTAACTGCAACACACCTACTGCATCTTACTGCAACACACCTACTGCATCTTACTGCAACACACACCTACTGCATCTTACTGCAACACACCTACTGCATCTTACTGCAACACACACCTGCTGCATCTTACTGCAACACACACCTGCTGCATCTTACTGCAAAACACACCTACTGCATCTTACTGCAGCACACCTGCTGCATCTTACTGCAACACACCTGCTGCATCTTACTGCAACACGCCTACCGCATCTTTCTGCAACACACACCTACTGCATCTTACTGCAACACACACCTACTGCATCTTACTGCAACACACCTACTTCATCTCACTGCAACACGCCTACCGCATCCTACTGCAACACACACCTACCGCATCTTACTGCAACACACACCTACCGCATCTTTCTGCAACACACCTACCGCATCTCTCTGCAACACACCCACCGCATCTCTCTGCAACACACCTACCGCATCTCTCTGCAACACACCTACTGCATCTCACTGCAACACACACCTGCTGCATCTCACTGCAACACACCTACTGCATCTTACTGCAACACACAACTACTTCATCTTACTGCAACAGACACCTACTGCATCTTACTGCAAAACACACCTACTGCATCTTACTGCAACACACACCTACCGCATCTTACTGCAACACAGCTACTTCATCTTACTGCAACACACACCTACCGCATCTTACTGCAACACACACCTACCGCATCTTACTGCATCTTACTGCAACACACACCTACCGCATCTTACTGCAACACACACCTACCGCATCTTACTGCAACACACACCTACTGCATCTCACTGCAACACACACCTACTGCATCTCACTGCAACACACACCTACTGCATCTCACTGCAACACACAACTACTTCATCTCACTGCAACACACACCTGCTGCATCTCACTGCAACACACCTACTGCATCTTACTGCAACACACAACTACTTCATCTTACTGCAACAGACACCTACTGCATCTTACTGCAAAACACACCTACTTCATCTTACTGCAACACACACCTACCGCATCTTACTGCAACACAGCTACTTTATCTTACTGCAACACACACCTACCGCATCTTACTGCAACACACACCTACCGCATCTTACTGCAACACACACCTACCGCATCTTACTGCATCTTACTGCAACACACACCTACCGCATCTTACTGCAACACACACCTACCGCATCTTACTGCAACACACACCTACTGCATCTCACTGCAACACACACCTACTGCATCTCACTGCAACACACACCTACTGCATCTCACTGCAACACACAACTACTTCATCTTACTGCAACAGACACCTACTGCATCTTACTGCAAAACACACCTACTGCATCTTACTGCAACACACCTACTGCATCTCACTGCAACAGACACCTAGTGCATCTTACTGCAACACACACCTACTGCATCTTACTGCAACACACCTACTGCATCTCACTGCAACACACACCTACTGCATCTCACTGCAACACACAACTACTTCATCTTACTGCAACAGACACCTACTGCATCTTACTGCAAAACACACCTACTTCATCTTACTGCAACACCCACCTACTTCATCTTACTGCAACACACACCTACTTCATCTCACTGCAACACGCCTACCGCATCTCACTGCAACACACCTACCGCATCTCTCTGCAACACACCTACCGCATCTCTCTGCAACACAGCTACCGCATCTCTCTGCAACACACCTACCGCATCTCACTGCAACACACACCTACCGCATATTACTGCAACACACACCTACCGCATATTACTGCAACACACACCTACCGCATCTTACTGCAACACACACCTACCGCATCTTACTGCAACACACACCTACCGCATCTTACTGCAACACGCCTACTGCATCTAACTGCAACACACACCTACCGCATCTCACTGCAACACCCACCTACTTCATCTCACTGCAACACGCCCACTGCATACCACTGCAACACACACCTACTGCATCTTACGGCAACACACACCTGCTGCATCTCACTGCAACACACACCTACCGCATCTCACTGCAACACACCTACCGCATCTCACTGCAACACACACCTACCGCATCTTACTGCAACACCCACCTACCGCATCTTTCTGCAACACACCTACCGCATCTCTCTGCAACACAGCTACCGCATCTCTCTGCAACACACATACTGCATCTCACTGCAACACACACCTACTGCATCTCACTGCAACACACCTACTGCATCTTACTGCAACACACAACTACTTCATCTTACTGCAAAACACACCTACTTCATCTTACTGCAACACCCACCTACTTCATCTTACTGCAACACACACCTACTTCATCTCACTGCAATACGCCTACCGCATCTCACTGCAACACACACCTACCGCATCTTACTGCAACACACACCTACCGCATCTTACTGCAACACATCCAACCGCATCTTTCTGCAACACACCTACCGCATCTCTCTGCAACACAGCTACCGCATCTCTCTGCAACACACCTACTGCATCTCACTGCAACACACACCTGCTGCATCCCACTGCAACACACCTACTGCATCTTACTGCAACACACAACTACTTCATCTTACTGCAACAGACACCTACTGCATCTTACTGCAAAACACACCTACTTCATCTTACTGCAACACACAACTACTTCATCTTACTGCAACAGACACCTACTGCATCTTACTGCAAAACACACCTACTTCATCTTACTGCAACACAGCTACTTCATCTTACTGCAACACAGCTACTTCATCTTACTGCAACACAGCTACTTCATCTTACTGCAACACACACCTACTGCATCTTACTGCAACACACACCTACTGCATCTTACTGCGACACACACCTACTGCATCTTACTGCAACAGACACCTACTGCATCTTACTGCAACAGACACCTACTGCATCTTACTGCAACACACACCTACTGCATCTTACTGCAACACACACCTACTGCATCTTACTGCAACACACACCTACTGCATCTTACTGCAACACACCTACTGCATCTTACTGCAACACACCCACTGCATCTTACTGCAACACACCTGCTGCATCTTACTGCAACACACCTACTGCATCTCACTGCAACACACACCTACTGCATCTCACTGCAACACACAAATACTTCATCTTACTGCAACAGACACCTACTGCATCTTACTGCAAAACACACCTACTGCATCCTACTGCAACACACCTACTGCATCTTACTGCAACACACCTGCTGCACCTTACTGCAACACACACCTACTGCATCTAACTGCAACACACCTACTGCATCTTACTGCAACACACCTGCTGCACCTTACTGCAACACACCTGCTGCATCTTACTGCAACACACACCTACTGCATCTTACTGCAACACACACCTACTGCATCTAACTGCAACACACCTACTTCATCTTACTGCAACACACCTACTTCATCTTACTGCAACACACCTACCTCATCCTACTGCAACGCACACCTACCGCATCTTACTGCAACGCACACCTACCGCATCTTACTGCAACACACCTACCGCATCTTTCTGCAACACACACCTACTGCATCTTACTGCAACACACCTACTGCATCTTACTGCAACACACACCTACTTCATCTTACTGCAACACACACCTACTTCATCTTACTGCAACACACACCTACTTCATCTTACTGCAACACACACCTACTGTAAAATTGTAAGATATAAACCTGTGCCTTCCATATATATTTATAAAAAATACATCATTTTAATGACATATATAATTATTTATATAATTCATTCATGCCACACCTTTCTTTTTAAAGGAGCCGTCACGTGGCCTACGGAACTACTTCCTGTTGACCCGAGTGATGACGCAGTAGCACTTCCGCCCTGCTGTTTGGACAGGCCGTGCGCGCGCCGCTGTGTGAGGAGTTCATGTGATTGTAGCGGAGTTCCGGAGGAACCTGATGGAGCTCTGAGGAGCAGGAGAAGGTAGTGGAGATCTCCCTCTCTCTGTACACCGCGAACACGGGGGTGTTGGGCAAGAACACGGGGTCACTTTCACCCGGAACTTTAGGGTTGTTTTTTTTAATGGAAGCACGAGGAAACCCAGCCAGAGCCCGCGCGCGCTCCGGTTACCGCTTTAATATAACTATGTACACATTTACAGGATTCAATTACTTTATTAAGACAAGGAGTGACTGTGTGTGTGTGTGTGTGTGTGAGAGAGAGAGAGAGAGAGAGAGAGAGAGAGAGAGAGCGAGAGTGTGTGTGTGTGTGTGTGTGTAAGTGTGTGTGTGTGTGAGAGAGAGAGAGAGAGAGAGAGAGAGAGAGCGAGAGTGTGTGTGTGTGTGTGTGTGTGAGCGGATGTAGAGGCTCTGCCACGCCACGTTACTGAGACACGCGCGCATGTGATGTGCTAATCGGCTAGTTCCAGCACGAGCACGCGCACTTACTCCACCCTGTGGTACATAACGGTTCTGGTTCCGGTTCCGCTCAGCTCTCTATAGTGTTTATTTGGACTTTGTACTGCGGTGGTCCTGATAAACTGCTCCTGACTGGTTAGCATTAGCTGCAGGATTTGGAGCAGTTGAACTCGGTGGTTCGCGGCTGCAGCTGTTCGAACCAGTGTGTTGGAGCTTCATCTCCCGCTCCGACACGTACCTTGGGGTCACACCGAGGCCTGGCCTGATCTTCACACACATTCCTTACAACTCTACACTTCTGTTCAGAAGCTCATGAGATCGAATCCCAACAGCAGCAGGCTGGAGCATGACTCCTAACTCTCACCTGTTCAGGTGTGTGAAGATCAGGGGTTATAGAGAGAAGCTGTAAATGTGAAGCTGAAGATGGATTTGAGTTGTAGTTAATATAAATCATTAGTTACTGTGGTTTAGGACTGAAGATGTGGAGATAGTGTGATTATCAGGTCTGAGGATCATTTAAACAGGTGTTGATTTGAGCAGCTGTGGATTCAGGAGCAGTATTTGTTGTTGTTGCTGTTGGAATTCTTGAAGCACAGGTTTGACATGTTAAAACTCTCGTGTTATCGGAAACACTGGTGAAGGACACGCTCTCAGGACCACAACAAATGTCATCAAGGAAACAGATGAGGTTTGCTCTTTCTGTGAGATGATTGGATTAGAGATTCAGTGGTTGAACATTGAAATCCAGGTTTAGTGCTGAAAATGATATTTTGTGGGTGAAGTAATTTATAGTTTGGGTATTTAATCGTTGATTTTAAAAATGCATCAGATTTTTCCAAGAAAGTTGAACAATAATCTCAACAAGTGATATCTAAAACCACGAGCTCTCTGATCTTTAGCTTTTATTTTCGAATGGATTACCGTAACGCAACACACACACACACTCCAAAAGGAGCTTTCTGTGAACCACACATGGAATAACCTTGTGCTGTAGTATAGAACGAGCAGCAGTGTACCTGAGATTTATTTACCTGAGATTGAGAGAAATACGATTTCACAAGAATCCCTCATTTGTCTACAGTTTCCTTTCACTGGAACTGAGATTTACAGGAGGTTTCTGAAGCAGGTTTTGAAATACTCAGACCATCCGATGGTTGGTTTGGATGGAAGTCTCGCTGTGCATCTGTGTGTGGTTTTTCATTGTTCTGCCACAAGCTTGTGACTGTTTCACCACTAGACTCCTGAGTAAAAAGTGGGTTCTGTGCTGTTTAGATTTTTATTGAAATGTTTTGAAAAGAAACTGCTGGAGATTAGACTTGATGTAGATTAGAAGCCACTGTCCAGGTCTGAGGTGTGGATTAAACACCTTCATATCACGCTTCATATCAGGTAAGAAATGTCCCTCTCACAGTCCTGCTACTGTTCCCTGAACTTCTCGTGTGCTGTAATAAAGAGACCGTGTGAAGGTTTCTTCTTTCCCTTTCCTCAGACTGTATCATGATGTTGCGTCACAGGAAATGTCGAATACACTACACGATGATGACACTGTTCTTCTCTGTGTTTGGCAGATGCTTGAAGCCAGTGTTTGTCTGGAAGACTGGAGAGATCCTCTAGTGAAAGTGAGCTAACCCCCACATGGCCTGCGAGTCGGCTTTCCCCGCCACCATGGACGAGCAGGCCCTCATGGGACTGAACCCCAACGCTGATGCCTGCTACAGGCAGAGGGTAAGATCTCCATCATCACCTAGAGCTCTGACCTCTAGATCTGATACAGAGTGTCTGCATTCTCATGTTACCTGTATCTTATTATCTACTCTAATATCAGGTGGAATCCAGGATATAGATAACAAAGGACCTGTGATGAGTCACAGGTGTGTTTGTGTGTAAGACGTGTGTGTGTGTGTGTGAGACGTGTGTGTGTGAGACGTGTGTGTGTGAGACGTGTGTGTGTGAGACGTGTGTGTGTGTGTGTGTGTGAGACGTGTGTGTGTGTGTGTGTGAGACGTGTGTGTGTGTGTGTGTGAGACGTGTGTGTGTGCGCGTGAGACGTGTGTGTGTGCGCGTGAGACGTGTGTGTGTGCGCGTGAGACGTGTGTGTGCGCGTGAGACGTGTGTGTGCGCGTGAGACTGTGTGCGCGTGAGACGTGTGTGTGCGCGCGTGAGACGTGTGTGTGCGCGCGTGAGACGTGTGTGTGCGCGCGTGAGACGTGTGTGTGCGCGCGTGAGACGTGTGTGTGCGCGCGTGAGACGTGTGTGTGTGCGCGCGTGAGACGTGTGTGTGTGCGCGCGTGAGACGTGTGTGTGTGCGCGCGTGAGACGTGTGTGTGTGCGCGCGTGAGACGTGTGTGTGTGCGCGCGTGAGACGTGTGTGTGTGCGCGCGTGAGACGTGTGTGTGTGCGCGCGTGAGACGTGTGTGTGTGCGCGCGTGAGACGTGTGTGTGTGCGCGCGTGAGACGTGTGTGTGTGCGCGCGTGAGACGTGTGTGTGTGCGCGCGTGAGACGTGTGTGTGTGCGCGCGTGAGACGTGTGTGTGTGTGCGCGTGAGACGTGCGCGCGTGAGTGGGAGACTCGTGTGTGTGTGTGTGTGTGTGTGGGAGACTCGTGTGTGTGTGTGTGTGGGAGACTCGTGTGTGGGAGACTCGTGTGTGGGAGACTCGTGTGTGGGAGACTCGTGTGTGGGAGACTCGTGTGTGGGAGACTCGTGTGTGGGAGACTCGTGTGTGGGAGACTCGTGTGTGGGAGACTCGTGTGTGGGAGACTCGTGTGTGTGTGTGTGTGTGTGTGTGTGTGTGTGTGGGAGACTCGTGTGTGTGTGTGTGTGGGAGACTCGTGTGTGTGTGTGTGTGGGAGACTCGTGTGTGTGTGTGTGTGGGAGACTCGTGTGTGTGTGTGTGTGTGTGTGGGAGACTCGTGTGTGTGTGTGTGGGAGACTCGTGTGTGTCAAGTCAAGTCAAGTTTATTTGTATAGCGCTTTTCACAACAGACATTGTCTCAAAGCAGCTTTACAGAAAACAACAGTGAAGGTGATGGTGTGCGTTTGTCCCTGATGAGCAGCCGTGGCGACAGTGGCAAGGAAAAACTCCCTTAGATGATATGAGGAAGAAACCTTGAGAGGAACCAGACTCAAAGGGGAACCCATCCTCATATGGGTGACATCAAAAGTTTGGTCATAAATCTTTCAACAATACAGAACAATTTGTGATCATCATAGATCCAGCATCAGCTTCTCCATGCCAGGGCCTTTAAACACTCGGCATCTACTTCTCCATGATCATCCATAGGTCCATAATCTTCACGAGGTGGGACGTGACTGGAGCTGGCCAAACCTCAGGATGCCTCGGGATGGGGAGAGAAAGAGAAGCAGTGGAGAGGAATTAGCGTAGCTGCTGTTCATGATATTAACAGCACAAGTTGATAATGTGCATGTGATCAGATGTTCTGGAGCACAAGGTTATGATGTGATGTGTGTGATGTGTGTTATGTGTAGGCTTTGCTAAAAAGATATGTTTTTAATCTACACTTAAACTGGGAGAGTGTATCTGAACCCCGAACACTGTCAGGAAGACTATTCCAGAGTTTAGGAGCTAAATGTGAAAATGCTCTACCGCCTTTAGTGGACTTTGCTATTCTAGGAACTACTAGAAGCCCAGAGTTTTGAGATCTCAGGGAGCGTGACGGATTGTAGCGTGTTAAGAGACTGGAAAGATACATGGGAGCCAAACCATTTAGTGCTTTATAAGTGAGTAGCAGTAGTTTGTAGTCTATTCGAAACTTAATAGGAAGCCAATGTAGGGACGATAAGATTGGGGTTATATGATCGTATTTTCTTGACCTAGTAAGAACTCTTGCTGCGGCATTCTGAACTAACTGAAGCTTGTTTATTAATGATGCAGGACATCCACCTAGTAATGCATTACAGTAGTCTATTCTAGAGGTCATAAACGCATGGACGAGCTTCTCTGCATCAGATATAGATAACATATTTCTTAGCTTAGAAATATTTCTAAGGTGAAAGAAGGCTGTTTTTGTAACTTGATTGATGTGATTTTTAAAAGATAAGTTGCTGTCTAAAATAACTCCCAGGTCTTTTACCGTTGAACTAGTAGTTACAGAACATCCGTCTAAATGCAGGCTAAGATGCTGGAGCTTCTGTGTACTATTTTTTGGGCCGATGAGCAAAATCTCCGTTTTATCAGGATTTAATAGCAGAAAGTTATGGGTCATCCAATCTCTTATTTCTTCAACACACTCAGTTATGCGAGCTAATTGAGCTGTATCGCCTGGTTTGGATGAAATATATAGCTGGGTATCATCAGCATAACAATGGAAGCTAATTCCATGCCTTCTAATAATATTTCCTAATGGAAGCATGTATATTGTAAAAAGCAGGGGTCCCAGAACTGACCCTTGTGGCACGCCATAATTTACTAGCATTATCCTGGATAGCTCTCCATTTAAATCTACGAAATGGTAACGATTGGACAGGTAGGATTTAAACCAGCTTAATGCCTGTCCCTGAATACCGATGTAATTCTGTAAGCGATCGAGGAGAAGATCATGATCTATAGTGTCGAACGCAGCACTAAGATCTAGTAAAACTAATAGGGAGATGTAGCCTTGGTCTGAAGCTAAAAACAGGTCGTTAGTGATTTTAACTAGAGCAGTTTCTGTGCTATGATGGGGCCTAAAACCTGACTGAAACTCTTCAAAGATATTGTTCTCCTGCAAGTGGTTACATAGCTGGGCAGCGACAATCTTTTCTAAAATCTTAGACATAAATGGGAGATTTGAAATTGGTCTGTAATTCGATAGCGTGCTTGGATCCAGATTAGGTTTTTTAATGAGGGGCTTAATAACTGCTAACTTGAGGGATTTAGGGACATGACCTAACGATAGTGAGGAGTTAATAATATTGAGAAGAGGCTCACCAGCTGTATATAACACTTCCTTCAGTAGTTTAGTGGGAATTGGATCTAACTGACATGTTGTTGATTTAGCTTTCATAATAGCATCATACAGCTCTTCCTGTCCTATACATGTAAAACAGTGTAGTTGTGGGGTTGTAAGTACGATTGTGTCGGGAGATGCTGTCAGAGGTTGAACTGCCACAATTGTTTTTCGAATGTTATCTATTTTTTCAGTGAAGAAATTCATAAAGTCTTCACTACTAAACTGTGATGGAACACATTTTTCAGATCCCTGATTTGTTGTTAATTTGGCGACTGTACTGAAAAGGAACCTGGGATTGTTTTTGTTATTTTCTATGAGTTTGCTCAGGTGTTCAGCTCTAGCAGCTTTTAGCGCCTGTCTGTAGCTAAGCATACTGTCTTTATACGCAATTCTAAATACCTCCAATTTAGTTTTCCTCCATTTTCTCTCCAGATTACGTGTTGTTCTCTTTAGGGCATGCGTATGACTATTATACCAAGGTGCAGGTGCTTGTTCTCGAACCTTTTTTAACCGGATGGGGGCAACAGTGTCTAAAGTGCTAGTGAGGATAAGGTCTATGTTGTTCGCCATCTCATCAAGATGATCAGCAGTTATGGGTTTAATGTGAAACTGAGATAAATCAGGCAGGTTATTTATGAATCTGTCCTTAGTGGTTGGAATAATAGTCCTACCAAGTCGATACCGTGGTGAAACACGGTTAATCTGCTCTACCGGTAGTGTGTACAGTAGGAGATAATGGTCTGTGATGTCATCACTCTGGGGTAAAATATCTATATCAGTGACGTCTGCTCCGTGGGATATTATTAAGTCTAGTGTGTGGTTAAAACTGTGGGTTGGTCTGGTGACGTTTTGTTTAACTCCAATGTGTGTGTGTGTGTGTGTGTGGGAGACTCGTGTGTGTGGGAGACTCGTGTGTGTGTGTGTGTGTGGGAGACTCGTGTGTGTGTGTGTGTGAGACTCGTGTGTGTGTGTGTGTGTGAGAGTTTGGTTGACATTCTGGTGTGGTTCCTGATGCTGAAAGCAGCTCATTTGCATGTTTCTGAAACTGTTTTATTGCATATAAGAATGAAAAATATCTGGCTTGTGATTGGTTAATGAGAACTGCACACAGGTATCCACAGGTAAACACCAGAAACGAGGCAGAATAACAGTGATCTGAGTAACCACATGCACAACTCTGTGAATTTACTGCTCATTTCGAGCGCCATGTTGTTCCTTATCCAGTTTGAGGTTTTATTATTACACACTGGAAGGCGTGAGCGGCGTGTGAAGCGTGTAGTTCGTCTCACACTGTGGCTTTATTGTAGCAGCTCATGTCTCGCGTCAGTAACATCACGATTCCAGTCACACGTCTGTTTGTTTTTCAGGCACTGGTGTATTTTGAGCAGCTGAAGGAATCTCCTGATGGATGGGAGGTGTGTGCTGAAGCACTGGCTAAAGGTATCTACAGGTGAGACCCACAATCCTCTGCACACCAGTGCTAGATGTTCACCATTTCATTATTTCTGCGCTTTACTGATCAGAAGGTCTCAGGTTCCTGCCCCTGCACTGCCAAACTGCCACTGTCGGGCCCTTGAGTAAGGCCCCTAACCCCTTTATACTTGTGGGGTGTCTTCGTGCCTAAATAAAATCATAAAATCGTGTCATTGTGCTGTTGTGTTTATGGGACAGATGATAACTTGTTTAGTGCATGTTGTTATGATCCTGAAAGCTGTGAGGTTTACAGTGTGAGCTCATGCCTCAGAGTGTATCAGTTCATCACTGCTCACTTTTTGTGCAGGAACTGATGCCTTCAGCTGACCACTTCAGCTCCCTAAATAGTGCTCTCTTAGTGAGAGACACAGGAGGCTTTCTGTCTGTCTGTCTGTCTGTCTGAAATTAGGGAAAGAGTTTCTCGGTTGTAATCATCATTAGACAAGTAGTTTTTCAGATTGACATTTCTTAATATTTAAGATTTTTCTGTTTCAGGAACTTGTAATACACTTTACTTGTGTGTGTGTGTGTGTGTGTGTGTGTGTGTGTGTGTGTGTGTGAGAGAGAGAAAAATGTCCTTCTCCTTAATGCTTATGGACTTGATTAGTTTTCTCATGATTTCTTCAAAATGCGTTCACGTGAACACGTCTGTGGTTCCGTCGAAATGCTGCTGTTCTGTGATCTGACAAAGCATTTTTCTGTTTATTCTTTCAGTGATGATCACGTAAAGTTCTTTTGTTTTCAAGTTCTGGAGCATCAGATCAAATACAGGTGAGATTATAGTCCACATGCTCTCAGCAACCACATCAAGTTTATAAACACTTCCTGTTTCTGACCAAAACAAGTCCTCACGAGAGCTGTGACACCCCTGTGGTAGAGCTAATAGTGTGTGTGTGTGTGTGTGTGTGTGTGTGTGTGTGTGTGTGTGTGTGTGTGTGTGTGTGTGTGTGTGTGTGTGTGTGTGTGTTGCAGGCATGCGAGACTCACCGGAGCTCAGCAGCAGCTCATTAGAGAGACTTTGATGAAATGGCTGCAGATGCAGGTGTGAAAGTATTTTCATGCTGCTGTTTCTCTCCTCATTTACCTTCTGTTATCTGCAGCACTAAGATAAACGATGTATAGTTTCTTCTTAAAGCTGTTAAATATCAGTTTTAGGTAAGCTGAAAGTCAGAAATTTCTAATATTCCAGTTGTTTAAGGTAGCAGGGAAAAGAACATGGACGTCTGTAGGTTTGCTCTGAAAGCTCATAAAAGCTGTTAGTTCTATAAGCAGTACCTCTACAGTTTAGAAGTGAATGAGGATCAGGTCCTGGTTCTACCTCTGTGTTTAGCTGTGATTTTTCTCCCCACAGTTGATGAGCTCGCACCCTGAGAAGCCGTTCATCAAGAACAAGGCTGCGCAGGTGTTTGCGCTCACCTTTGTCATGGAGTACCTGACGCTGTGGCCCAAGTTCTTCTTTGATGTTCTCTCTCTGGTGGGTCTAAACCCTTATGGCCTGGACATCTACCTGCGTACGCTCATGGCCATCGACGCCGAGGTGGTGGACCGGGACATCTTGCACTCTCCTGAGGTACGGCTCACCTTCAGCGTTCTGCTGTGTTCTGCCTGGTCTTCTGTAGCTTCCTCACGTATCAGGATGGTGTTTAAAGCAGTGTTCTCACACTGAGTACAATCCTGGCTGGATGGATCTCATTTTAAAAATCAGCATGAACAGCTATAAACTGCATATCAGAAGAAACAGGAACATGTTTATTTTACCCGTTTTATATTACAGATAAATACACGTCTGTGTCTGCAGGAGACCCGCAGGAACACTCTGATTAAAGACAGCATGAGAGAGTCGTGTATCCCGGCCCTGGTGGAGTCCTGGTACCAGATCCTGCAGACGTATCAGCGCACTCACACCGAGCTCACGTGTCAGTGTCTGGAGGTAGTCGGCGTGTACGTGTCCTGGATCGACCTCAACCTCATCGCCAACGACAGGTCAGAACATCTCCACAGCTGCTGAAGTTCATCCTCATCCTGATTCTCTGACTCTGATTCTGAACGTGTCGTATTGCTCATTGTTCGCGTTTCATATCAGAATCATTACCCCAGTTTTCACTAGTTTTGATGAGCACCATATTCTTCTGTCAGGTACAATAACACTGCATCAGTGGTGGCTTTCCGGTGATTTCCACCATATTTCTGTTTTAGCAGTGTTTCTGGCTCTAGTGCAGTTTATCTGTGTACTCTGGATCCTCAGGGTTTCAACATTCAGCACATTTCAGATCTTTCAGGTGTTTAAACAAATTCATTGTTTCCTTGAGCCCCAGCCCCGCCCTAGTGAACAGTGTAGCGTCTGTGCACTTCTATTAAACTGATGTAGATTCAACTGCTGCCAGGCAACAAAAGGGTGATCTATAGACCGAGCCCTCTCGCTGTTATTACTGGTGTTTGCATGTCGTGTGGAGAACATGAGCTGCACCTGATAATGGAGTAAAGCAGGTTCATAAAACAACTGTGGACAAAGTCTGAATATATTCTACAGAAAGTACACACAACTATGACCTGTTTTACAGGAAATACCTACACATTTCCATTTCCATACACATTATCAGCAATCAGCTCTGTGTGTGTGTGTGTGTGTGTGTGTGTGTGTGTGTGTTTGCAGGTTTGTGAATGTATTGTTGAGTCACATGTCGGTGGAGGAGCTGAGGGAGGAGGCCTGTGATTGTCTGTTTGAGATCGTTAATAAAGGCATGGACCCAGTGGACAAAACCAAACTGGTGGAGTCTCTCTCTCAGGTCCTCCAGAGTGCTGGATTCTTCAACATCAAGCAGGTACATGCTGACAGAATACGGCAGTAATTACGTCACAGCCAGGATTATACAGCAGCAGTGTGTGAGATTGTGGTGTGTGTCTCAGGAGGAGGACGTGGACTTCCTGGCTAAGTTCTCACGTCTGGTAAATGGAATGGGTCAGGCTCTGGTGTTGAGCTGGACCAAACTCACTAAAACCGGAGACCTGAAGGTGGCAGCAGAAGCCCTGCAGGCTCTGGAGGCCAAAATCCCGCTGATGCTGCAGCTGCTGATGCACGAGGACGATGACATCTCAACTAATATAGTGGGCTTCTGTTACGACTACTTACACGTGCTCAAACAGGTACACGTGCGCACACACAAATTGCACACAGGTTAGTGGCCTTGCTGAAATGTGCATTGGTAAAACGATAAAGTTTTTCAGAATTAATAATTTATTACATTTGCATTTGCAAATATTTTTTCTCAAGGCACAGCTAAATTAAACAATCAATATAAACATGAATTTCACAAAAATAAGATCTAAAACATTTTGCTCAAACAAACATCCTGTTTTTCTGCTGTAGTTTAAGATACTGTACATGTTTGCATACTCAAATTCTAGCAATTTTGCAAACATTATTCAATGTGTTTAAACTTTTTTTTATGGAATGTTGCTAGAGAGAGAGACACCAGGCAAAGCTGAGAGAGAGATACCAGGCAGAGCTGAGAGAAAGATACAAGGCAGAGCTGATGGTGAGAGAGAGAGAGAGAGAGAGAGAGAGAGAGAGAGAGAGAGAGAGAGAGAGAGAGAGA
>NC_139581.1:0-7500 GCF_946808225.1 Silurus aristotelis
ACACACACACACACACACACACACCTTCCTCCACTACACACACACACACACACACACACCTTCCTCCACTACACACACACACACACACACCCCTTCCTCCACTACACACACACACACACACACACACACCCCTTCCTCCACTACACACACACACACACACACACCCCTTCCTCCACTACACACATACACACACACACCCCTTCCTCCACTACACACACACACACACACACCTTCCTCCACTACACACACACCTTCCTCCACTACACACACACACACACACACACACACCTTCCTCCACTACACACACACACACCCCTTCCTCCACTACACACACACACACCCCTTCCTCCACTACACACACACACACACACACACACACCCCTTCCTCCACTACACACACACACACACACACACACACACCCCTTCCTCCACTACACACACACACACACACACCCCTTCCTCCACTACACACACACACACACACACCCCTTCCTCCACTACACACACACACACACACACCCTTCCTCCACTACACACACACACACACACACCCCTTCCTCCACTACACACACACACACACACCTTCCTCCACTACACACACACACACACACACCTTCCTCCACTACACACACACACACACACACACCTTCCTCCACTACACACACACACACACACACACACCTTCCTCCACTACACACACACACACACACACACCTTCCTCCACTACACACACACACACACACACACACACCTTCCTCCACTACACACACACACACACACACACCTTCCTCCACTACACACACACACACACACACACCTTCCTCCACTACACACACACACACACACACACCTTCCTCCACTACACACACACACACACACACACCTTCCTCCACTACACACACACACACACACCTTCCTCCACTACACACACACACACACACCTTCCTCCACTACACACACACACACACACCTTCCTCCACTACACACACACACACACACCTTCCTCCACTACACACACACACACACACCTTCCTCCACTACACACACACACACACACCTTCCTCCACTACACACACACACACACACACCTTCCTCCACTACACACACACACACACACACCTTCCTCCACTACACACACACACACACACACCTTCCTCCACTACACACACACACACACACACCTTCCTCCACTACACACACACACACACACACACACCTTCCTCCACTACACACACACACACCTTCCTCCACTACACACACACACACACACACCTTCCTCCACTACACACACACACACACACACACACCTTCCTCCACTACACACACACACACACACACACCTTCCTCCACTACACACACACCTTCCTCCACTACACACACACACACACACACACACACACACACACACACACCTTCCTCCACTACACACACACACACACACACACACACACACCTTCCTCCACTACACACACACACACACACACACACACACACCTTCCTCCACTACACACACACACACACACACACACACACACCTTCCTCCACTACACACACACACACACACACACACACACACCTTCCTCCACTACACACACACACACACACACACACACACCTTCCTCCACTACACACACACACACACACACACACACACCTTCCTCCACTACACACACACACACACACACACACACACCTTCCTCCACTACACACACACACACACACACACACACACACACACACCTTCCTCCACTACACACACACACACACACACACGAAAAAAAAAAAAAAAACCTTACAGGATCGTCTCCCTTCTGTGTTTGGAAGAGGCTCAAATCTACTGACACGTCCTTTCATCCTGTGACGTTCGTCTCGCTCCTCTTGGATCCTACACACACACAAAGACACAACGGTATCAGCAAAACAACATTTTGTGTCTCTCACACACAAACACAAACACTTACTGTTTCAGCTCTTCTTTAAATAACTCCAGGTTGCTCTTTTTCTTCTCTTTCTCCATTTTCTTCACCTAACAGTTTAGAAACAACATATGAACAACTACAAAGTGAAGGTAAATTGAAAGTGGTGCAGTGAAAAGCTGAAGAAACTCACGCTGCGTTTGTCTAGAGCGAGGAACTGTGGTGGAGTCTCCAGCGGCAAAAATGTTTTTGCTTCCAGAATCTTGGATTTGGGTTTGTAGAGTTTTCCTCTTTTATCATCAGTCACAGCTTCTTCTGTAAATACAGAGCATTAAAATTTTATATACAGTAGGATGCACCGAATATTCGGCCACCGAATATTTTCAAAAGACTTTGATCACCGAAAAAACACGGCCGAAACAGTTTGTTGTGATGACGCAAACAGAAACCGCTGCCTGCACGTGCTTGTTTGCGGTGTGGACGTATTTCAGTATATCTGAGAAAGACCCACGGATAGCGATTTGCAAAACATGTAATGCCGAAATTTCAAGAGGGGTTCGTCTGCAAAGACTTTCTCCACGTCGGGTTTAATTTATCACCTGAAATCCAAACATCCCGATCGCTATGCTGAATATGAGAGAAACTCGGCACAGAAAAGCAGAACCCCTCCAAGCACACGCACTCTCCGTCAATTTAATTGTACAACCTTTCAGCAGGCCAGAGGGCCTGTACATTATTATTTAATGTACACGAGTGCATTTAAGTTAAACATTCAAGTTTGAATTTTAATTTATTTTATCCTGTGCATTGTTGCAATGTGCTATAAATAAATATTTTCATAATTTGTAATTGATTTATTCTTTGAAACTTTAATATTGATTTATGCAGTTGAAATGCCTTGATTTTAGTGAGGTTAGTACACAGTCATAGCCATAAATTTAATGGTAATAATAATTGCCACAATTTCTTTCAGTGTTTCGGTTTTCGGCCTTGCTTTCCTCTTTTTCGGTTTTCGGTTTCGGCCAAGAATTTTCATTTCGGTGCATCCCTAATATACAGTGTTTCGTTACTCACACACACACACACACACACACTTTTACCCACACTTTAAAAAACACAAATTTAGATCAATTTGAAAACGGCACATTTGTCTAAAAAAAGCTCCGTATCCACACTTCCGTTTTCAAAAGACTCGGTTTTTACACAGAGTCCACATGGTAACACAAAAACAGTGTGAACAAAACGGAGAGAAAATATTTTAAAATACAATTTTTTATTGTTGACATGCCCTCATGATAAAAACATTTATTTCAAATTTATAATAAAATTATGAACTTTTACTTATCGACAAAAGTGTGTGTTTGTGTTTACCTTTAGCAGCGTTGGCGATTCCTCCTCTGACAAATGTTTTCACTCGTCCTTCACCACCCTCAAATGCAGCCAGGAATTCCTCATAGATTTCTGCAGCTGCTTTCTCATCCTCCTGTTTAACACACACACACACACACACACACACACACATTAACACACAAACTAACACGTTAAAACACCCTCACACACATTAAAACACTCTCACACTAACACACAAACATACAAATTCACACATTAACACACACACACACACACACACACAACACACAAACTAACACGTTAAAACACCCTCACACACATTAAAACACTCTCACACTAACACACAAACATACAAATTCACACATTAACACACACACACACACACACAACACACAAACTAACACGTTAAAACACCCTCACACACATTAAAACACTCTCACACTAACACACAAACATACAAATTCACACATTAACACACACACACACACACACACACACACATTAACACACAAACTAACACGTTAAAACACCCTCACACACATTAAAACACTCTCACACTAACACACAAACATACAAATTCACACATTAACACACACACACACACACACAACACACAAACTAACACGTTAAAACACCCTCACACACATTAAAACACTCTCACACTAACACACAAACATACAAATTCACACATTAACACACACACACACACACACAACACACAAACTAACACGTTAAAACACCCTCACACACATTAAAACACTCTCACACTAACACACAAACATACAAATTCACACATTAACACACACACACACACACACAACACACAACACACAAACTAACACGTTAAAACACCCTCACACACATTAAAACACTCACACTAACACACAAACATACAAATTCACACATTAACACACACACACACACCACACAAACTAACACGTTAAAACACCCTCACACACATTAAAACACTCTCACACTAACACACAAACATACAAATTCACACATTAACACACACACACACACACACACACAACACACAAACTAACACGTTAAAACACCCTCACACACATTAAAACACTCTCACACTAACACACAAACATACAAATTCACACATTAACACACACACACACACACACAACACACAAACTAACACGTTAAAACACCCTCACACACATTAAAACACTCTCACACTAACACACAAACATACAAATTCACACATTAACACACACACACACACACACACAACACACAAACTAACACATTAAAACACCCTCACACACATTAAAACACTCTCACACTAACACACAAACATACAAATTCACACATTAACACACACACACACACACACACACACACAACACACAAACTAACACGTTAAAACACCCTCACACACATTAAAACACTCTCACACTAACACACAAACATACAAATTCACACATTAACACACACACACACACCACACAAACTAACACGTTAAAACACCCTCACACACATTAAAACACTCTCACACTAACACACAAACATACAAATTCACACATTAACACACACAAACACACACACACACAACACACAAACTAACACGTTAAAACACCCTCACACACATTAAAACACTCTCACACTAACACACAAACATACAAATTCACACATTAACACACACACACACACACATTAACACACAAACTAACACGTTAAAACACCCTCACACACATTAAAACACTCTCACACTAACACACAAACATACAAATTCACACATTAAAACACACACACATTAACACACTAACACACAAACTAACACGTTAAAACACCCTCACACTAACACACACACACACACACACATTAACACACTCACACTAGCACATTTACACACATACACAATAACACACGCACACACACACACACTAACACACACACACACCTTCTTCTTCAGCTCGTCCTGTTCCTTTTTACTTAGTGTTCTTTTAGCCACAGCCATTTTCCCAATGCTGAAGGCCTTCAGTTTACTTTCCAATAAAGCCTGCAGAAACAAACACACTGTAAATTTGAGTTGGGTTAGGGTTAGTGTGTGTGTGTGTGTGTGTGTGTGTGTGTGTGTGTGTGTGTGTGTGTGTGTCACACTGTGCAAACACGCCAAACTAAACGACAAAATTCCCAAAGTTTAGGATCATTTAAAACTAAAATATAAAGAAAACAGCGTATGGTGCGTTTATTTTTTGGAGTAATCTGAAATGTATTTTTATATATATTTCTATTTACATTTTGATGTAATGTAGCAATTAAATGCACTAAATGAGTTTAGTTTTCACAGATATTCTTGTAGGCAATAACATTGTTAATTGATCTAAAAAAGGAAACAAATTACTTGCTCATTTAAGGAATAACATTGGAATAATCAGTAGAATACTCAATTACTAAAATAATTAATAACAATATCCATTATTTAATCGATAATGCTACTCAGAACATTAAACATTTACCTGCAGTATCGTATCCAGGTGTGTATTCAAATCAAATCAAATCAAATTTTATTTGTCAGATACATACAGAATACGACATGCAGTGAAATGTTTTTTACGACGGTCCAACATGAGGGAAAAGGATGGGGAGAAAAATAAACCAAGAAAAAAGAAGACGGATAAATAAAGAGTATGAACTATATAAAATATATATGAGAAAAAAATAAGTGAATATACATGGATGCTTATGAAACCAGTAAAAATTTAAGGTGGTTGATGTGATTGTTCTTAAAGTGAATGTGTGGTATGGTGTGGTATAAAATATAAAGTGCACTGTGCTGTGCGAGTCCAGAGTTAAAGTGACGTAGTGCGAAAAGAAAAAGAAAAATATGTGCAGAGAAAAAGTGTGACGATGGAGAGAGTGGACCAGTTCTAGATCCTGGGTAGTATAGGCTTGGGTCGTTGCTATGGTAGCCAGGGAGGTAATAAGTGTGCACTGCATCTCCAGGTAAATCTGAATGTCAATGTTAATAATAACTCACATCGCTAACTAAATTCTACTAAATTGTAGGGAGTGAAATTGAAGGTTATAAATAATGAACTACAACTTTAAATAAAATCTGGAGATAAAACGAGGATAACAGTGATTTGGAATCGGAGAAAAGAACAGTGTGTGTGGGAGATGTGAGTTAGTGAGTATTTAATTTGCACGTTTTACTCCGCTGTGGTAAATGTACGAGTTTCACCTCCCAGTGTTTAATAAACACACTGTTGTGATCTCCTGAGCGTCTCATCAGTGTTCTAACTGCACTGTATTCCACTGTGTTCATCTCCCGGTGAGTTCCCGGTCTGAGAGCGCGTAAACATGGGCCTAATCTGAACAGTTTTAATCGCAAGAGTAAATAAACTGTCGCAAAATCCCGTGTATCTCCCACTAATGTCCTGAATGGGAGCGTTAACTAACCGGAAATGTCCACGGTCCAAATACGTCACTTCCTCACGTGAACTAATGGCCGTTAACAAGGTGTATAATACACATCTTTTTAAAATAAACATCTCGAACACATCATAGTCGCATTATTTCACTCAATAAATACGCTTTTATATTTAAGCCTTTTAATAAATATTTAATGAGAATTAACTGAAGCTGCATTTGAATACATTTGATGAATGTTAGCAACACTGCAACACGCAGTTAGCGTTAGCATGCTAACCAGATACCGGGTACAGAGTTAGCATGCTAACCAGATACCGGGTACAGTCGTATATAACTCTGTAAAGAATATTTAAGAGAGATTGTGAGATATAAAAGACCCGACTGTGCCTTTTATTTTATAATTTATATATATAAACTATTCTGGGTTATTCAGCCAGTTGTGGTTTATTTAAAGTACAATGTGTAATTAGAAAAGAAAATTAGCACGCTAGCTAGCAGCATTACATCATGTTCGACTGTAGCTAACAGACTAGTGCTAGCGGGATGTGTGTTAGCTGCAGCTGACACAATTAGAGCAGTATGGTGTGGGTGTGTGTTATTAAAGCCCTAACCTGAGTGTATAAATGGGAAAAATAATAATATGTACCTTAGAGCTAGCCCTCGGTGTTCCGCCTGCCGCGCGCTCCGCCATTTTCACACTGCAATGCAAAACGCCGGGCCGCGTCCCAAATTACAGCCTGTCTTCAACCTAGTGCACTATACAGAGCATCAACTACAACAGATACCGTAACCTATGTAGTGCACGATTATAAAAAGGACGGATGCAGTTAAGATTTAACCTCGA
>NC_139581.1:12500-62500 GCF_946808225.1 Silurus aristotelis
CACCACCCCACTGCTGCTCTTCCACTGGCTTCCAGTAGCTGCACGTATCAGATTCAAAACACTGATGTTCACATACAAAGATGAAAATGGTCCAGCACCATCTTACCTCAGTGACCTCATCACATCTCGCACTGCACCATGCTGTCTGAGATCCTCCAGCACTGCTCGACTGGTACCTCCTTCTCTCAGAATGAAAGGTAAGTACACTTCAAGGCTCTTCTCTGTTCTGGCACCGAGGTGGTGGAATGAACTTCCCCTCGTCCCTGGCTATCTTCAAGCGACGATTGAAGACCTACTTCTTCCTGAAACACTTAAATGAGCACTTTCCAAGTTTGCTTTGTAGAATTCAAGAGTTATATTTATTTTAAGTTTGTAATCTTGCATACCAGTGTAGATTTATTCATTGCTAGAGACTCAAAGCACTTTTGTACGTCACTCTGGATAAGGGCGTCTGCTACATGCTGTAAATGTAAATGTAAATGTAAGATACACTTAACTTGAAGCCTGAAACATGGAAACACACAGCACAGTAGGTAGTCCATAATGATCTACGGAGTAACCTGTAGATCGAAAGGTGAGTGAAGGGGAATAGGAACCTTTTAAAAGAGACAGGTAAATGGAGAACAGGTGTAGGTGATTAGTAGGAGGAGGACAGGTATAGGTGATTTGTAGGAGGGAGAGGCTGAGTGAGAGTGTGAGCATTGGAGGGAGGCGTGACCGGTGGCTCCCTGACAGCACCATTATTTGAGAAATAGAGAGCAGATCATTTTGATGTCATAAATGAAAGAAAAAGACAACATTAAAGCAGTGATACATTAATATACCAGGACCAAAGCCTTTAAAGTGTAACTTGTGTAATACAGAGTTATATTCTGGCATATAATATGAAAGAGAGGAAATACATACAACATATGCATATGTCATACAGATTTTGTAACACTTTATTATTATTTAACTAATGAAAATGTCCTTTTGTGTGTGTGGACTGCCTTATCACTTGAATGCCGCCTTTAAAGTCAGCTAGGGAGGCCAGGGACTATCCTGTTTTCTGTCTTTTTGGTGTGGAGGTTTGACACTGTGGTATGGAACCCTCAATATAAGTGTAAACTGTGGGGCCATTCTGTGATTGATATGCAGATGTTAAGGGTTAAAAGGAATGCCTGGGACATGACGTCTAAATGATCCTACCCAGACGCTACTGTAATATGAAAATTTTATTTGTATTTTGTTATAATCAATGTATGTATGAGGTTTTTCCAAAGCTGAAACTGAGAATGTGATCAAGACAGCATGTCTGAAGCACATTCTCTCGACCGGGCACTGTGCTCTCAGCTAAGCAAAACAGAGAAAGATAAAAGATTAGCTTTGTAAAAATGGGAAAACATCTGTGTGCAAAGTGCATCACTAGGGAGAAGTGAACTGGAACAGCACGGGAAACAAATGATTAGTATTATTATAGAACAAACCAATCAGTATTATATTGCAAGGTCGTAATAAGAGAATTAATAATATTGTCTTAAACAGCGATTGAAAACAATTGATTATAATGCAATGTCGTAATGGTGGTGTGATCTCGAAGGTCGAATGACAGCATAAAAACATTGTAACAGGGTTGGATCAGGCGCTTGGGCTTAGTGCAGCATTGTCTGACTGAGGAGCGTCTATTTACTTCTGCAGGGTTAATAAAATTGTCTATCTTTATTCTCATGTCGACTCTGTCTCTTTTCTGATTAATAGAACTAGAAAGCGAATTTTGAACAACAATCTGGCGACGAGGATGGGAACGGCTAGCTGAGGATTCCTGGTGGGAGCAACAGACTGATCATCCCAGGACAAAATCGTCTTCTGGCTCCTGAACCCCAAAATCGGGTGGAGGGTTGCGCTCATCCGGGATCCCCGGCGACCCGATCCAACGAACTTGCACACGGTGCACATACTGCAAAATTCTAGGGTGAGTGTTCCGTTTTTCTCTCCTCAAAGGTAAAAATAGATCAGGGACATATTCTCAAAAGGGTCAGGACTTAAATCCAAAACAGGGGATTTAGTAAAGGGAAACAAAGGCTGATGACGATCAGTCGATGATACGTGGTGACCACGTGGAGAATTAATAGATCTACATGGAGGGGAGAGATGGGGAACAGTCAACAGAAAACAGACAGAGACAGAGACTCAGGAGTGGTTTTCACTCAAGGGGGTTATAAGATAATGACTAACAAACATGGGTCTTGGTGGCATGAGGATGTGAACGCCTTACAACAATTATATGGGTTTAAGGGGAAACTAGCAAAACTAGCGAATTTTGAACAACACTACACAGCCATGCTACTGCATGAACCAAGAACACTTGTTTAGTGTGAAGGTCACACATCAGAACTCTCTGGCCGTTGTAAAGGAGTCGAGGTGGTCAGATCTGCTGCCACCGGGCTCTTCCCCACGAGGCAGCTGGAGATCCCTGTATAAACCCCCTTCTCACTAAACCTATGTGCTAATAATCTTGATGAAATCACTAACAACATAGACCTTATCCTCACTTGCACATTAGACACCGTTGCCCCCATCCGGTTAAAAAAGGTTAGAGAACAAGCACCTGCACCTTGGTATAATAGTCATACGCATGCCCTAAAGAGAACAACACGTAATCTGGAGAGAAAATGGAGGAAAACTAAATTGGAGGTATTTGCGTATAAAGACAGTATGCTCAGCTACAGACAGGCGCTAAAAGCTGCTAGAGCTAAACACCTGAGCAAACTCATAGAAAATAACAAAAACAATCCCAGGTTCCTTTTTACTACAGTCGCTAAATTAACAACAAATCAGGGATCTGAAAAATGTGTTCCATCACAGTTTAGTAGTGAAGACTTTATGAATTTCTTCACTGAAAAAATAGATAACATTAGAAAAACAATTATGGCAGTTCAACCTCTGAGACCATCTCCTGACATTATCTCGCCTACAACTCCACATCTAGGGTTAGGGTTAGGGTTAGGGCTAACCCTAACCCTAACCCATTTTACATGTACAGGACAGAAAGAGCTGCATGATCTTATTACCAAAGCTAAAACAACATGTCAGTTAGATCCCATTCCAACTAAACTACAAAAGGAAGTGTTCCATACAGCTGGTGAGCCTCTTTTAAATATTATTAACTCCTCACTATCGTTAGGTCATGTCCCTAAATCCCTCAAGTTAGCAGTTATTAAGCCCCTCATTAAAAAACCTAATCTGGATCCAAACACGCTATCGAATTACAGACCCATTTCAAATCTCCCATTTATGTCTAAGATTTTAGAAAAGTTTGTCGCTGCCCAGTTCTGTTCCTACTTACAAGAGAACAATATCTTTGAAGAGTTTCAGTCAGATTTCAGGCTCCATCATAGCACAGAAACTGCTCTAGTTAAAATCACTAATGACCTGTTTTTAGCTTTAGACCAAGGCTTCATCTCGCTGTTAGTTTTACTAGATCTTAGTGCTGCATTCGACACTATAGATGTCATGCGGTGAATGAACCGAGGCGGAAGCCGGAGTACAGTTCGCTTTGGTTTAATGAAGGAAGCGACACACATATACACACACGGCAGTCCTAAGAAACCCAGAGAGCAATATCCGTGGTACGCCCTGGAGGGGCGAGGTCCACACAGTCCAGGAACGAATGCACGGGAAAAAGGAGTAATCTGGGGTGTGCTTGGGAGAAAGCGCAGCCGTAGAGAGAGTGCAGAGTCCAACGGGAAGAAACGCATAGGTTTACACATACGTATACATACAATAACGGACAGTGAGTGAGTGGATGTGAGTGAGGGGTATATGTAGGTGCTGGGGATAAGTGATCAACGAGTCCCAGGTGTGTGTAAATGGAGCCGGAAACGGCAGAGATAGCGGCAGCATGACAGCCGCCGAAAGGGGGCGTGTCAGGTGGATTCCTGACAATAGATCATGATCTTCTCCTGGATCGCTTAAAGAATTACATCGGCATTTTGTCAGGATCTCCCGGGCACACTGTGCGCACTCCCGGTTCCGCGGTGAGCACTTCTGGTTCCGCGGCCATCTTGCCGTTTTTCCCGCGCCTCCCAGTATTTAAGGACAACCCAGACTTTAGCTTACCGGCTCCCTAGCCCCTGAAATTACTCTTGCCACCCTGCCTGCCCTCGTTTCTGATTCTGTTTCTGATCCTGTTTTTGACCCTGATCCTGTTCCTGACCCTGACCCTGATCCCTGTTCTTCTCTGCCTCCATAGTTACCTGGTTTGGACTTTGGACTGTTTTTTTGTTTTGTGTTTTGCTCTGTCCTGTATTGCTCAGTTTGCCGGTTAATGGATTTTTTGCACTGTTTTGGTTTTTGGTTTTGGTTCTCTCCCTGCATTGCCCTGTTCGCTTGTGTTAAGACCCTGGACTGTTTTTTGGACTTTGTTTTTGCCTTTGCCCCATTGCTCAGTCAGTACTTTTTATTAAAGCCTGTTTTTGCCTAACTCCTGTTTGCATCCTGCATTTGGGTCCTCCTATCCAGTTACCCTGCACTCACCTAGCCATGCACCCATGTTCCCTGACAGGTTTAAATCCTACCTGCCTGATGGTTTCCATTTTCTAGACTTAAATGTAGAGCTATCCATGGTAATGCTAGTAAATTATGGCGTGCCACAAGGTTCAGTTCTAGGACCCCTTCTCTTCACAATATACATGCTTACCTTAGGAAATATTATTAGAAGGCATGGAATTAGCTTCCACTGTTACACTGATGATACCCAGCTATATATCTCATCAAAACCAGGCGATACACTCAATTGGCTCGGATAACTGAGTGTGTTAAAGAATTTAAAGACTGGATGACTCATAACCTTCTATTATTAAATTCTGTTAAGACGGAGATTTTGCTCATCGGCCCAAAAACCAGTACACAGAAGCTCCAGCATTTCAACCTGCATTTTTTACAGATGTTCTGTAACCACTAGTTCAACAGTAAAAGACCCGGAAGTTATTTTAGAGCAACTTATCTTTTAAAAATCATATCAACCATGTTGCAAAAACAGCTTTTTCCACCTTAGAAATATTGCTAAGCTAAGAAACGTTGTCTATCTGATGAAGAGAAGCTCGTGCATGCATTCATGATCTCCAGACTGGACTACTGTAATGCATTACTAGGTGGATGTCCTGCATCATTAATAAACAAGCTACAGTTTGTCCAGAATGCAGCAGTCAGAGTTCTCACAAGTTCGAGAACATATCACCATATAAACCCAATCTTCTCATCCCTACACTGGCTTCCTGTTAAATTTATCTTCATGTATCTTTCCAGTCTTCTAACATGCTACAATCCATCACGCTACCTGAGATCTCAAAACTCTGGACTTCTAGTACTTCCTAGAATAGCAAAGTCCACTAAAGGTGGTAGAGCATTCTCACATTTAGCTCCTAAACTCTGGAATAGTCTTCCTGACAGTGTTCGGGGCTCAGACACACTCTCCCAGTTTAAGTGCAGATTAAAGGCGTATGTTTTTAGCGAGTTCTACACATAACACACATCACACACATCACATCATAACCTTGTGCTCCAGAACATCTGATCACATCACATTATCAACTTGTGCTGTTAATATCATGAACAGCAGCTACGCTAATTCCTCTCCACTGCTTCTCTTTCTCTCCCCATCCCGAGGCTTCCTGAGGTTGCTCCAGCTCCAGTCACGTCCCACCTCATGAAGATTGTGGACCTTTAAAGAAGTAGATGCCTGCAAACATCCAGAACCATCTAGAGACGTACCAGTGCCAATTGGATCCCACTACATGTGGAGTTTCGACACTGGAGCTCTTTGAGTGTTTAAAGGCTCTGGCATGGAGAAGCTGGTGTTGGATCTGTGATGATCTCAGATGTTGAGTTATTTTATGAGTTGCTCAGTAGCTCTTACTTTTATAACCATAATGACTGTAAAAGACTGTAGAAAGATCATCAGTCATAATCACACACTCCAGTGCTCATGTTAGTTCTCACTCTCCAGTGTTCTGTAGTGTTTAAAGACTATAATCACACTCTTGATGTCACCAAAATGAGGATGAGGTTCTGCTTTTAAGTCTGCCATTCAAGGTTTCTTCCTCATATCATCTAAGGGAGTTTTTCCTTCACCACAGTCTCCATGGTGCTCATCAGAGATAAACACACACCATTCACCTTCACTGTTAAATTCTGTAAAGCTGCTTTGAGACAATGTCTTTTGTGAAAAGTGCAATAGAAAATAAACTTGACTTGACTTGACCTGTGAAGTAGTGTACAGCTGATCTGCAGTGGAGGATCGTATACGGGGCCGGTGCCTCAAACAGACATGTAGCACACATCGACTCCACCATCGCTACAACATGCCCATTCTGTGGGAGGGAGGAGACGTTGGACCACCTCTTTTGAGATGTGAGAGGTTAGGGCTAATGCTTAGCACATGGATAGCGAGGTTTGACTAAATCCTAACAGAAAACTTGTACATTTTTGACCCGAGATACTCAGTCACACAAAAAGAAAAGATCTGCATACTCAACTTTTCAGCGTTTTCTCGCAAGTTATTCCCTAAAACACCTAGGAACAATCTTGTGTGTAAAGGAGTGTGTGTGTGTGTGTGTGTGTGTGTGTGAGTGTGTGAGTGTAGATTAGTGTGTGTAAGCGGTTAGTAATGTGGTGGGGCATGAGAATATTGTTTCTGCCTCCCACATGAACAGTGCAATTGTTGTTTTCCTGAACAGTATTGAGCAAGTGAATAAATGATCCAGAAAGGGAATTGTTGTAAATAATGATTGTGTACTGGTTTCTCCACTCTGTTCTCCTGCTAAAAAGGTGTTGCTATCAAATGTTCCTCCTTTTATTAGTGATGAGGCGATTGTGAAAGAGCTGTCTCGGTACGGGCGAGCTGTCTCCCCCATGAAGAAAATCCCCCTCGGCTGTAAGTCCTCACTAGTTAAGCACTTGGTGTCTTTTAGGTGTTTATGGTTCTGAATGAAGGTGTTGAGGAACTGAATGTGATTTTCAAGTTCAGGATTGATGGATTTGACTACAACATCTTTGTCTCCATCGATTCAGAAATAAAATGTTTTAAATGTGGTCAGTTAGGGCATCTTGTTTGCGCCTGTCCCGAAATACAGAGTGCCCCCGGTGTCTCCAAGCAACCAGGGCAGGAAGCAGCTGAACCTGCTGGAGTCGTTCCTCCTGCGGCTTCAGCTCGGCCTGCTGCTAAAAGCCCCGTAACTGCTGTTGCACCAGGGCCTAGGGAGCGGACCAGGAGAAGCTCTTCTCGGCTGAACCGGGCGCAGAAAAGCCCTTGTGATACCGACAAAGTCACAGTGGACTCTGGAGCATTGCTGAAGCTCCCTGCGCTGGCAGAGGCAGGCACATGGGTGCAGAGCTGTCGCCAGGAGGCACCAGTCATTATACCAGTGCAAGGGGACAGGGAGACGTGGAGATGAAAGATGAGCCTCAGTTCAAAGTGCCGACTAAAAGAAAGAAGCGAGGGCCTTCCAGTATACCTCGTGGTGATTAGACGTAGGTGGAAGTCGCTCCGTGAACATTCGTCTTTTTTTTTTATCAGCAATCTTAATCATAAACAAGTCTATCTTTAACATATCTTCAAGGAAAAATGCCAAAAGTGGGAAAGCAAGGACGAAATACCGCAGAAATGTTGACTAAATTGGGAAACGAGAAAGCAGCCAACGCTACGGCTATAGCTGAACCTGAGGCTGAGCTCACACATTCCTTCGGAAATTTCAACACTGCGATCTGAATTTCTGTCTGAGATTTGTTCTGCCATGTCCACACTACAAGCAACCCTTTCATCACAAGCTCAGAAGATTGGGGACATTGAAACGGCACTTCATGACTCAGACGGCCGATTTACAGTGGTGGAGACCATGTGCAACGCGTTAAAAGCAGAGAACAACAGCTTAAAACTCAAGCTGGATGATTTGGAGAATCGCTCACGGAGGCAAATCCTAAGGATAATTGGATTATCGGAAGGATTGGAAGGCCACAGCCCAGTCGCTTTCAGGACTTCGTTTTTTTCTGACTTGTTCGGGAATAGCGCCTTCAGGAGGCCATTAGAAATTGATCACCACGTTGGTCAGAAACCACAACCAAACGCGTATCCTAGGCATATGCTTGTCCGACTCCACCATTATCAAACTAAAGACCTTATATTGAAACTTAGTCGTGAACAGGGCTCTCTAGAATTCAACGGGGTGGTGATTTGTATTTTCCCAGACATGTCAGCTGAGGTGGTGAGGCGCCGTGCTTAGTTTAAGGACGTGAAAGCTTCTGTTCGCAGCATGGGCGTCACCTATGGAATGCTGCATCCCTAAACTTCGCGTCGACTTTCAGGGACAGCGACATGTTTTCCACACTCCGCGAGCAGCGATGGATTTTTTCACTGCTTCCATCAAGACTACAGCGAACAGGGCCTGACGAGCAGAATTTACCCGAAGCTTATAAAGTAAAATAAAGTAAAAGTAATAAAAAATAAAAAATAAGAAGAGTAAAATGTAGTATTCTGTCTGTATTTGTTACATAAGGCCACATTAATTTAATTATATGTAACATACTGCTGATAATAACTCGTACATATCGTAATTTAGTTCACGGAGCACTGACGAAAAGGCAGCCAATAATTGAAGGAACCTGTTAGTTGTTTTCTTTTGTATCTGACTGTTTCCAGTTAGGTTTGTAGTAGCTATGGGTGTTAGACCCTATGTCCACTCTGGATGTTCGGAGGGGATAGGGCTTGTTTATGCTTTTATTTTTGTTTGTTTGTTTTGTGCACTTATGGATGCACAAGCCAGTGCACTCTTAGTGCCGGTCCCAAGCCCGGGTAAATGGGGAGGATTGCGTTAGGAAGGGCATCCAGCGTAAAACATGTGCCAAATCAAATATGCGGATCACAAATGAGAATTTCATACCGGATCGGTCGAGGCCCGGGTTAACAACGACCACCACAGGTATCGTTAGCCGACAGGGTACCGGTGGAAATTGGGCTACTGTTGGCCGAAGGAGGAGAAGGAGAGGAGGAAGACGTCTACAGAGACGGCAGGAAAAGGAGCAGTGCAGGAGAGTTGAGGTTCGGGTTGGTACTTTAAATGTTGGTACTATGACGGGTAAAGGGAGAGAGGTAGCTGATATGAAGGAGAGACAAAGGTAGATATGTTGTGTGTTTATGAGACCAAGTGGAAAGGGAGTAAGGCCAGGAACATTGGAGGTGGGTTTAAACTGTTTTATCATGGTGTGGATGGGAAGAGAAATCGTGTAGGGGGGATTCTGAAGGAAGAGTACAGTAAGAGTGTAGTGGAGGTGAAGAGAGTTTCTGATAGGGTGATGATCGTGAAGGTGGAAGTTGAAGGGATGATGATAAATGTCATCAGTGCCTATGCTCCACAAGTTGGCTGTGAGATGGAGGAGAAGGAAAGATTCTGGAGTGAATTAGATGAAGTGGTAGATGGTGTACCTAGGAATGAACGATTGGTGATTGGGGCAGACTTTAATGGACATGTAGGTGAAGGGAACAGAGGTGATGAGGAGGTGATGGTAGGTATGGTTTTAAGGAGAGGAATGTGGAAGGGCAGATGGTGGTAGATTTTGCTAAAAGGATGGAAATGGCAGTGGTAAACACGTATTTTAAGAAGAAGGAGGATCATAGGGTGACGTATAGGAGTGGAGGAAGGTGCACACAGGTAGACTATGTGCTATGCAGGAGATGCAACCTGAAGGAGATTGGAGACTGTAAGGTGTTGGCAGGGGACAGTGTAGCTAGACAGCATCGGATGGTGGTCTGTAGGATGGTTTTGGAGGTGGAGAGAAGAGGATGAGAGTGAAGACTGAAAGAAGAATAAGATAGTGGAAATAGATAGGTGTAGATAGGATTAGTAAGGAGGAAGTGAGAGCAGCGATTAAGAGGATGAAGAATGGAAAGTCGGTTGGACCAGATGACATACCGGTAGAAGCGTGGAGATGTTTAGGAGAGATGGCAGTGGAGTTTTTAACCAGATTGTTTAACAGGATTTTGGAAGGTGAGAAGATGCCTGAGGAATGGAGAAGGAGTGTGCTGGTACCGATCTTTAAGCATAAGGGTGATGTGCAGACCTGCAGTAACTACAGGGGAATTAAGTTGATCAGTCACACCATGAAGTTATGGGAAAGAGTAGTGGAAGCCAGGCTGAGAGAAGAGGTGACCATCTGTGAGCAGCAGTATGGTTTCATGCCACGGAAGAGCACCACAGACGCATTATTTGCTTTGAGGATGTTGATGGAGAAGTATAGAGAAGGACAGAAGGAATTGCATTGTGTATTTGTGGATTTAGAGAAAGCATACGACAGAGTGCCAAGAGTTGTGATATTGTATGAGGAAGTCAGGTGTGTCAGAGAAGTATGTGAGGGTTGTGCAGGACATGAATGAGGACAGTGTGACAGCAGTGAAGTTTGCAGTAGGAAAGTCAGACAGGTTCAGGGTGAAGGTTGGACTGCATCAAGGATCGGCCCTGAGCCCTTTCCTTTTTGCAGTGGTGATGGACAGGTTGACGGACGAGGTCAGACAGGAGTTTCCCTGGACTATGATGTTTGCAGATGATATTGTGATTTGTGGTGAGAGTAGGGAGCAGGTGGAGAAGAGCCTGGAGAGGTGGAGATATGCGCTGGACAGAAGGGGAATGAAAGTCAGTAGGAGTAGGACAGAGTACATGTGTGTGAATGAGAGGGAGGGCAGTGGAGTGATGCGGTTGCAGGTAGAAGAAGTGGAGAAGGTGGAGGAGTTCAGGTACCTGGGGTCATAGTATGAATAGTAGGGTATCTGCAAGAATGAAAGGGAAAGTTTATAGGACTGTGGTGAGACCTGCAATGTTGTATGGATTAGAGACAGTGGCATTGAGCTCACGCTTCTTCAGTTTAGAACAAAAGAATGGACAGAAAACATTTATGCATGCTGTCCGAACAGAATCAGGGGATCTCGTGTCAGAGCCTTCTGAAATTTGCCAGCAGACAGTCAGCTTCTATTCGAAGCTGTATAGCAGCGAGAGGTCAGGGGCACAGGAGGTGGAAGAGAGCTTCCTTAAAGACCTGCCTAAGCTTACAGAGTCCGTGGTCAGAGAGTTGGACAGGGAGCTGTCACTGTCTGAGCTTCAGGAGGCTCCTCAAGGCATTAGCTTCAGACCAAGGCTTCATCTCGCTGTTAGTTTTACTAGATCTTAGCGCTGCGTTCGACACTATAGATCATGATCTTCTCCTAGATCGCTTACAGAATTACATCGGCATTCAGGGACAGGCATTAAGCTGGTTTAAGTCCTACCTGTCCGATTGTTACCATATCGTAGATTTAAATGGAGTGCTATCCAGGCTAATGCTAGTGAATTATGGCGCACCACAAGGTTCAGTTCTAGGACCCCTGCTCTTCACAATATACATGCTTCCGAAATATTATTAGAAGACATGGAATTAGCTTCCATTGTTATGCTGATGATACCCGGCTACAGTGAGGAAAATAAGTATTTGAACACCCTGCTATTTTGCAAGTTCTCCCACTTAGAAATCATGGAGGGGTTTGAAATTTTCATCGTAGGTGCATGTCCACTGTGAGAGACATAATCTAAAAAAAAAAAATCCAGAAATCACAATGTATGATTTTTTAACTATTTATTTTAATGATACAGCTGCAAATAAGTATTTGAACACCTGAGAAAGTCAATGTTAATATTTGGTACAGTAGCCTTTGTTTGCAATTACAGAGGTCAAACGTTTCCTGTAGTTTTTCACCAGGTTTGCACACACTGCAGGAGGGATTTTGGCCCACTCCTCCACACAGATCTTCTCTAGATCAGTCAGGTTTCCGGCCTGTCGCTGAGAAAAACAGAGTTTGAGCTCCCTCCAAAGATTCTCTATTGGGTTTAGGTCTGGAGACTGGCTAGGCCACGGCAGAACCTTGATATTCTTCTTACAGAGCCACTCCTTGGTTATCCTGGCTGTGTGCTTCGGGTCATTGTCATGTTGGAAGACCCAGCCTCGACCCATCTTCAATGCTCTAACTGAGGGAAGGAGGTTGTTCCCCAAAATCTCGCAATACATGGCCCCGGTCATCTTCTCCTTAATACAGTGCAGTCTCCCTGTCCCATGTGCAGAAAAACACCCCCAAAGCATGATGCTACCACCCCCATGCTTCACAGTAGGGATGGTGTTCTTGGGATGGTACTCATCATTCTTCTTCCTCCAAACACGTTTAGTGGAATTATGACCCAAAAGTTCTATTTTGGTCTCATCTGACCACATGACTTTCTCCCATGACTCCTCTGGATCATCCAAATGGTCATTAGCAAACTTAAGACGTGCCTGGACATGTGCTGGTTTAAGCAAGGGAACCTTCCGTGCCATGCATGATTTCAAACCATGACGTCTTAGTGTATTACCAACAGTAACCTTGGAAACGGTGGTCCCAGCTCTTTTCAGGTCATTGACCAGCTCCTCCGGTGTAGTTCTGGGCTGATTTCTCACCTTCCTTAGGATCATTGAGACCCCACGAGGTGAGATCTTGCATGGAGCCCCAGTCCGAGGGAGATTGACAGTCATGTTTAGCTTCTTCCATTTTCTAATGATTGCTCCAACAGTGGACCTTTTTTCACCAAGCTGCTTGGCAATTTCCCCGTAGCCCTTTCCAGCCTTGTGGAGGTGTATAATTTGGTCTCTAGTGTCTTTGGACAGCTCTTTGGTCTTGGCCATGTTAGTAGTTGGATTCTTACTGATTGTATGGGGTGGACAGGTGTCTTTATGCAGCTAACGACCTCAAACAGGTGCATCTAATTTAGGATAATAAATGTAGTGGAGGTGGACATTTTAAAGGCAGACTAACAGGTCTTTGAGGGTCAGAATTCTAGCTGATAGACAGGTGTTCAAATACTTATTTGCAGCTGTATAATACAAATAAATAGTTTAAAAATCATACATTGTGATTTCTGGATGTTTTTTTTTTAAGATTATGTCTCTCACAGTGGACATGCACCTACGATGACAATTTCAGACCCCTCCATGATTTCTAAGTGGGAGAACTTGCAAAATAGCAGCGTGTTCAAATACTTATTTTCCTCACTGTATTTATCTCATCTAAACCAGGCGATACACTAAATTAACTCTGATAACTGAGTGTGTTAAGAAAATAAGAGATTGGATGACCCATAACTTTCTACTATTAAATTCTGATAAGACGGAGATTTTGCTCATCGGCCCAAAAATCTTATCTTATCTTATCTCTTATCTTAACTAGTATACAAAAGCTTCAGCATCTCAACCTGCAGTTAGACGGTTGTTCTGTAACTACTAGTTCAACAGTAAAAGACCTGGAAGTTATTTTAGAGCAACTTATCTTTTAAATATCATATCAACCAAGTTACAAAAACAGCCTTCTTTCACCTTAGAAATATTTCTAAGCTAAGAAATATGTTTTATATATATATATATATATCTATATCTGATGCAGAGAAGCTCGTCCATGCGTTTATGACCTCCAGAATAGACTACTGTAATGCATTACTAGGTGGAGGTCCTGCATCATTAATAAACAAGCTTCAGTTAGTTCAGAATGCAGCAGCCAGAGTTCTTACAAGGTCAAGAAAATACGATCATATAACCCCAATCTTATCGTCCCTACATTGGCTTCCTGTAAAGTTTCGAATAGACTACAAACTACTGCTACTCACTTATAAAGCACTAAATGGTTTATCTCCATGTATCTATCCAGTCTCTTAACACGCTACAATCCGTCACGCTCCCTGAGATCTCAAAACTCTGGACTTCTAGTAGTTCCTAGAATAGCAAAGTCCACTAAAGGCGGTAGAGCATTTTCACATTTAGCTCCTAAACTCTGGAATAGTCTTCCTGACAGTGTTCGGGGTTCAGATACACTCTCCCAGTTTAAGTGCAGATTAAAAACATCTTTTTAGCAAAGCCTACACATAACATACGTCTCACATCATAACCTTGTGCTCTGCCTCCAGTTCATCCAGAGACTCCTCGCTTGACCCAGAGACTTAGTATGGAGAGCAGCAGCCAGTGGATTATTACGTACAGTTGAAGGACTGGGGCTGGACAAAGCCTTGTTTTTAATAGACACAAAAATGCTGGACGTTTCTGGATTACCAATGTTTTACCGTGGAATTTTTTAAATCTGGAACATTTTTAAAAAAAGAACAAAGGCTGTTGAACACTACACTGGTTGCTGGAGGAGCCTCTAGTGTACGGCAGGCGACTGGACATTTCCAGTGTGACCATTCCTGCATTGTCCAGAACTATAGTCTCCTCAGCGCATATGAGACTGAGGTCCCTGCGTGTTGTTAATCAGCTCCTATGCCGCTGGAGATCTGCACTAACATCAGAGGAGCGTGTTCAGCTGATGGACTATCAACACACTGAGGCTGGTCCTGCAGAGGATGAACTCTTTTCCCAGCTGATCTGGGAGGAGATGGACTTTGGGTCAGTGTCAGGAAAGCTGCTCTACAGAGCCTGTGTTAAGGTTCTGAATAAGAAGAAGCTGAGTGGGAGAGTAGACCCCCATGGAGAAGTGTTCAGGGTTTTAATGCTGATATTAAACCAGAGTGGAGACACTGTACAAACCATCGTTACCAAAAAGAGCTGCTGACCTCCAGTGGAGGATTTTACATGGTATCATCTCTGTGAACTCTTTTATTTCTGTTTTAAACCCTGATGCTACACCTGACTGTCCTTTTTATTCACAGAGAGAAACAGTTTTTTTTTTTTTTCACTGCTCCACGTTGCAGTCACTGTTTGTGTTTTTACGGAGCATTTTAAGGTCTTTTTATGTTGATTTTACTGTTCAGTGATTTATTTTTGGTTTTAAATACGTTAGGAAACAGGTTCAGGTGCCACCTGGTTATTTTTATCCTCGGTCAGGTGAAGATGGAGATAAACCTGAGCCAGAAACACCAGATCACACAGAACACTGACTGTGAGACACAAGAATGTTAAAAAGGCTGATCAAATCGAGAGTTTTAATAGATTGTAATTTATACAGAAGTATGAATGATGTGGGTGTGTTTAAATGTGTGTGGTGTTAAAGAATGTTTTGTGCTTTGTTACAGAAGGAAAAAAAACTTTGCTCCAGAACTGAACTCATCACTCATGTTAACTAAATTATGAACCCATCTTAAAGCATATTTATGTATTTATGTATTATTTAATTTATTGAGTCACCCTGAATTGTATGGTATGTGACTTGTGTAAATAAAGTTTTGTAAAAGTAACCATCTTCTGACCAATCAGAGCAAAGCACTGAAGATAAATGTGATTGGTGTAGATGTGGTAAAGTTTAGGTGTGTCTCCATGTGTCTGATCCAGTGTTTAATCCCCCAGGAGAGAGAGAGAGAAATAAAATAAAATGAACGAGAAACTGGAAGTGCATGATGGCATAATGCTGGGAATCTTAAGAAATAAACAACAACAACAGTAGCTCAGTGACCTAATCAGGGTATTTACAAAATCATTCTCCTGGGGCAAAGTGACATGTTTTCACAGCAGGAATGTGTGTGTGTGTGTGTGTGTGTGTGTGTGTGTGTGTGTGTGTGTGTGTGTGTGTGTGTGTGTATATGAACTTTGCTCAATCTGGAACTCAAAACAGATTTAAAATATGGCATTTTAGAAAAGAAGACACATTTAGAGAAATGCAGAAAGAAGTGTGTAAAGGGTTACAGCTGGACTGTGAGGAAAACACACACACACACACACACACACACACACACACACACACACACACACACACACACGGAATATGGATCTATACTTCTCTGTTTTGTTAAGCATTGTGCAACGAGTGGGAGAATGTGTGTGTGTGTGTGTGTGTGTGTGCGTGCGCGCGCGTGTGTGCATGTGTGTGTGTGTGTCTGTGTGCGTGTGTGTGTGTGTGTGCGTGTGTGTGTGTGTGTGTGTGTGTGTGTAAGTGCACTGTGTGTAAATGTTTTACTAAAACTGCGGCAGTGTGTGTGTTTGTGTGTAGACAGTCGTGTTTTTGACTGCTGGTGTCTCTCAGATCTTCTGCCGGACATGAAGGCTTCAGAATCTGGAGTTGTTGTGGAAATAAAGGAAGTTCCTGCGGATCAGATTAAATCATACCTGCTGGAGCTGAGACACAGAGCAGAGAAGGAACCTCTCGTTAAACCACATCCACATTTATCTGATAACTTTCTCATCAGGTTCCTGAGAGCCAGAGACTTTGATGTGGACCTGGCACTGAAGGTGAGATCTCCAATCAGTTTGTTTATTCATTTATTCATTTATTCATTTATTTATTTATTTATTATAAGTTCACTGTGAGTCTGATGAGTGGGGACGTGGGTTAGTGAAACACAACACATCTAAGAAAAGTCTTAGATATGAGAAGAGAAATAAACAGGAGCCCAACAGATGAAACCGAACACGCACACACGCACACACGCACACGCACACACACACACACACACACACACACACACAGATATATACAGCTTTAAAAATAAATAAATAAATAAATAAATAAATAAATAAATAAATAAATAAAGTATAACATTATTGAGCTGTATGTACACATTGTAACATCATGAAAATATTTTTATCATTTTGGAGGATTTTTTTTAATTAATTAGTGAGATAATTAGTGAGATTTCCTTTTTTGGTAATGTGATCAATCTTTAGAATAAATTTTTATAAACTTACTCAGGTGGCAAACAATCACCTCCCAGATCAACCCCAGGCTAACTGCCCCACTTCACTCCAGCTGTAGTGGTTTTGATGACTTCAGAACAAAATCAGCTGTTTCTTGAAGACTCCACTGTAGGTGCATAGTACTACAGAATTCTCAGTGGTTGGGAAAGTGCTTTCAGAAGGCTGCAGGATAAAGTTATAGAATGGCACAAGCTAGGAGAAGACTACATCTTTATCTCTTGTTCTGAGTGCTGTTCAGAGCATCATTAAGAATCGGTAAGCGTTTGGTTTGGTTTAGACATTATCTGTGTAAAGCTGCTTTGAGACAATGGCCATTGTTTAAAGCACAATGCAAATACACATGAATTGAATTGATTTGAGTGTGGTGATAGCAACACATCACCTACATCAGACATCTGTCCAAGCTGAATAACTGAGTCAGGAGAATCAGAGAAGCTACCAAGAGGACAAAGGTGACTTACAAAGCTTTATGGTTGCGTCCAGTCAGTGTGTACAGGTAACACCTGTTTAACAAGCTTTACAAAGAGCTGGTCTGTATGGCAGGAAGGCAGGAAAGAAGCCTTTTCTGAAAAAGTGGAGCCTGGAGACTCTGATGCCATCTGAGGGATGAGAAGATTATTCAGGATTAAAGAGAAAATGGATGCTGCTTATAGATCACCGAGTAGAACCTGATTTAAATCCAATAGAACGGAATTTGCCTGAACTTGTGCAATTCTGCAAGACAAATTCAAAAAGATTAATCACTTTAATTAATGCAAAAAGTGACTTTCCACCCATTATTCTATTTTTTTTCAAAATTGTATTCATTCTTAGAAATTTTCTTTTTCTTTTTAGCTTGATGTTGTAAAGCAAAATTTCTAAATGAAGTTGCCAAAAGATATTTGAATGAGTTTTAGATTGCAGGCTGTACGATAAATAAAGTGAGTATTATGATTTCCTATTTGCACTCGAGATCCTCCCATCAGCACTTTTGACCATGTGTGTGTTGATGATGAACAGCAGCAGGAGTGTTTACACCAGGCCTGGATCAAAATCACACAATAAATAAATAAATAAATAAATAAACCCACATGTAAACAAACAAACAAACAAACAAACAAATAAATAAAATCTAATACCAGTGAAATGTTGGAATCACACATGATAATATGTTTATTGTAAACACGAACAGAATTTTATAAACATGTTTCTCAGGGATTTATATAATACACATTAATGCTGTTGTTTCTGCAGTTACTGATTAATTATCACAAATGGAGACAAGAGTGTCCTGAAATTAGTGCTAATCTTCACCCGTCCTCCATCATCGGCCTCCTGAGGAATAATTACCACGCGGTTCTCAGATCCAGAGACTCAGCAGGAAGTCGAGTGTTGATTTACAGAATCGGTCAGTTTTCAGAATCCAGATGTTCAGAATTTTGACTGACGTTTTTCTTCATTTAAAAGAGCTTCAAGAGGAAGTGAGTAAAACCATGACATAATAAACCATGTTTATTACATGTTTGTGTTGTGTGTGTGTGTGTGTGTGTGTGTGTGTGTGTGTGTTTGGATGTGTCGGTGTATGTGTGTATTTGTGTGTGTGGGTGGGCGGGTGTTTGTGTGTTTGTGGTGTGTGTGTGTGTGTGTTTGTGGTGTGTGTGTGTGTGTTTATGTGGTGTATGTGTGTGTTTGTGTGGTGCGTGTGTGTGTGTGTGTGTGTGTTTGTGTATGTATTTGTGTGGGTGTTTGTGTGTCTGTGTGTTTGTGTGTGTGTGTGTGTGTGTGTGTGTTTGTGTGGGTGTTTGTGTGTCTGTGTGTTTGTGTGTGTGTGTGTGTGTGTGTGTTTGTGTGGTGCGTGTGTGTGTCTGTGTGTGTTTGTGTATGTATTTGTGTGGGTGTCTGTGTGTTTGTGTGTGTGTGTGTGTGTGTGTGTGTGTGTGTGTGTGTGTGTGTGTGTGTTTGTGTGGTGCGTGTGTGTGTCTGTGTGTGTTTGTGTATGTATTTGTGTGGGTGTCTGTGTGTGTTTGTGTGGTGTGCATGTTTGTGTGTGTCTGTGTATGTATTTGTGTGGGTGTCTGTGTGTTTGTGTGTGTGTGTGTGTGTGTGTGTGTTTGTGTATGTATTTGTGTGGGTGTCTGTGTGTTTGTGTGTGTGTGTGTGTGTGTGTGTGTGTGTGTGTGTGTGTGTGTGTGTGTGTGTGTGTGTTTGTGTATGTATTTGTGTGGGTGTCTGTGTGTGTGTGTGTGTGTGTGTGTGTGTGTGTGTGTTTGTGTGGTGTGCGTGTTTGTGTGTGTCTGTGTTTGTGTTTGTGTATGTATTTGTGTGGGTGTCTGTGTGTTTGTGTGTGTGTGTGTGTGTGTGTGTGTGTTTGTGTATGTATTTGTGTGGGTGTCTGTGTGTTTGTGTGTGTGTGTGTGTGTGTGTGTGTGTGTGTGTTTGTGTATGTATTTGTGTGTGTGTGTGTGTGTGTGTGTGTGTGTGTGTGTGTTTGTGTGGTGTGCGTGTTTGTGTGTGTCTGTGTTTGTGTTTGTGTGTGTTTCCCAGGTCAGTGGAATCCGAAAGAGTTTTCAGCGTATGAAGTTTTCCGTGTGAGTCTCATCACGTCTGAACTGATTGTTCAGGAACCTGAGACGCAGAAAAATGGACTCAAGGCTATTTTTGACCTTCATGGCTGGTTTTTCTCTCACGCCTTGCAAATCACCCCCTCACTGGCCAAAAAGATCTCCTGCATTCTCACGGTACACACGTATTCCACTGCTTTACTTTTGTATTTTGCGGAAACATAAGGAGTTAATAAATCTTTATAATTTTCTGCTGGAACGTTCCGTACACATCTTCACATCTCCATATTTTACTGTCACTGTGCATCAGATACAAGTCCACTCTCTCTTCATACTGTACTGACCAGAGGGTATTTTATACAGAATTGTATAGTAATGTTTCTTTTTTTCTTTTCAGGACTCGTTTCCTTTAAAGGTGCGAGGAATCCACTTCATCAATGAACCCGGGTTCTTCCGACCCGTGTACACAATGATCAAACCTCTTCTGCCAGACAAAATCAAACAGAGGGTCAGAAACCTTCTCCCTTCACCTTTGACATTTTTTACTCTTCACCTTTCACACTTTATGTTCCCTCAGAAGCATAGTGTCTCCTGAACAGTGTTTTATGAATAGAACTGCAGTCGTAGGAAACTTGCAGTAGTGATGAGAATCACTGGAACACGCCTGGTAAGACTTTCTACAAGGCCATGAATGAACATTGAGATGTGCAGGAGAATTCCCTTGTACCGTCTAAATGGGCTGGTGTAGGATTTTAAAGGATGAGGTTCCAAAACTCTTCTGAAATATTGATAAATCGTTTTCATGAGGAAAAGCTGTTGGACTGCTCTGATGTTCAGAGATTATTGCCACACTCACACCACTGGGTCAAGTTATGTTTACACTAAAATCATGAGAATGTGCTTGCTGATGCTCCTTGTAACTGCATTCCAAACTGTGAGTTCTATTGACATATTTATGTGTTCTATCATGGTGTGGATGGAAAGAGAAATGGTGTAGGGGTGATTCTGAAGGAAGAGTACAGTAAGAGTGTAGTGGAGGTGAAGAGAGTTTCTGATAGGGTGATGATCGTGAAGCTGGAAGTTAAAGGGATGACGATAAATGTCATCAGTGCCTATGCTCCACAAGTTGGCTGTGAGATGGAGGAGAAGGAAAGATTCTGGAGTGAGTTAGATGAAGTGGTAGAAGGTGAACGTAGGAATGAAAGATTGGTGATTGGGGCAGACTTTAATGGGCATGTAGGTGAAGGGAACAGAGGTGATGAGGAGGTGATGGTAGGTATGGTTTTAAGGAGAGGAATGTGGAAGGGCAGATGGTGGTAGATTTTGCTAAAAGGATGGAAATGGCAGTGGTGAACACGTATTTTAAGAAGAAGGAGGATCATAGGGTGACGTATAAGAGTGGAGGAAGGTGCACACAGGTGGATTATGTTCTATGTAGGAGATGCAACCTTAAGGAGATTGGAGACTGTAAGGTGTTGGCGGGGGACAGTGTAGCTAGACAGCATCAGATGGTGGTCTGTAGGATGGTTTTGGAGGTAAAGAAGAAGAGGAGGAGAGTGAGGACTGAAAGAAGAATACGATGGTGGAAATATATAGGTGTAGATAGGATTAGTAAGGAGGAAGTGAGAGCAGCGATTAAGAGGATGAAGAATGGAAAGTCGGTTGGACCAGATGACATACCGGTAGAAGCGTGGAGATGTTTAGGAGAGATGGCAGTGGAGTTTTTAACCAGATTGTTTAACAGGATTTTGGAAGGTGAGAAGATGCCTGAGGAATGGAGAAGGAGTGTGCTGGTACTGATCTTTAAGAATAAGGGAGATGTGCAGACCTGCAGTAACTACAGGGGAATTAAGTTGATCAGTCACACCATGAAGTTATGGGAAAGAGTAGTGGAAGCCAGGCTGAGAGAAGAGGTGACCATCTGTGAGCAACAGTATGGTTTCATGCCACGGAAGAGCACCACAGACACATTATTTGCTTTGAGGATGTTGATGGAGAAGTATAGAGAAGGACAGAAGGAGCTGCATTGTGTATTTGTGGATTTAGAGAAAGCGTACGACAGGGTGGAGAGAGGAGTTGTGGTATTGTATGAGGAAGTCAGGTGTGTCAGAGAAGTATGTGAGGGTGGTGCAGGACATGTATGAGGACAGTGTGACAGCAGTGAAGTGTGCAGTAGGAAAGTCAGACTGGTTCAGGGTGAAGGTTGGACTGCATCAAGGATCGGCCCTGAGCCCTTTCCTTTTTGCAGTGGTGATGGACAGGTTGACGGACGAGGTCAGACAGGAGTCTCCCTGGACTATGATGTTTGCAGATGATATTGTAATTTGTGGTGAGAGTAGGGAGCAGGTTGAGAAGATCCTGGAGAGGTGGAGGTACACGCTGGACAGAAGTCAAGTCAAGTCAAGTCAAGTTTATTTGTATAGCGCTTTTCACAACAGACATTGTCTCAAAGCAGCTTTACAGAAAACAACAGTGAAGGTGAATGGTGTGCGTTTGTCCCTGATGAGCAGCCGTGGCGACAGTGGCAAGGAAAAACTCCCTTAGATGATATGAGGAAGAAACCTTGAGAGGAACCAGACTCAAAGGGGAACCCATCCTCATATGGGTGACATCAAAAGTTTGGTCATAAATCTTTCAACAATACAGAACAATTTGTGATCATCATAGATCCAGCATCAGCTTCTCCATGCCAGGGCCTTTAAACACTCGGCATCTACTTCTCCATGATCATCCATAGGTCCATAATCTTCACGAGGTGGGACGTGACTGGAGCTGGCCAAACCTCAGGAAGCCTCGGGATGGGGAGAGAAAGAGAAGCAGTGGAGAGGAATTAGCGTAGCTGCTGTTCATGATATTAACAGCACAAGTTGATAATGTGCATGTGATCAGATGTTCTGGAGCACAAGGTTGTGATGTGATGTGTGTGATGTGTGTTATGTGTAGGCTTTGCTAAAAAGATATGTTTTTAATCTACACTTAAACTGGGAGAGTGTATCTGAACCCCGAACACTGTCAGGAAGACTATTCCAGAGTTTAGGAGCTAAATGTGAAAATGCTCTACCGCCTTTAGTGGACTTTGCTATTCTAGGAACTACTAGAAGCCCAGAGTTTTGAGATCTCAGGGAGCGTGACGGATTGTAGCGTGTTAAAAGACTGGATAGATACATGGGAGCCAAACCATTTAGTGCTTTAGAAGTGAGTAGCAGTAGTTTGTAGTCTATTCGAAACTTAATAGGAAGCCAATGTAGGGACGATAAGATTGGGGTTATATGATCGTATTTTCTTGACCTAGTAAGAACTCTTGCTGCGGCATTCTGAACTAACTGAAGCTTGTTTATTAATGATGCAGGACATCCACCTAGTAATGCATTACAGTAGTCTATTCTAGAGGTCATAAACGCATGGACGAGCTTCTCTGCATCAGATATAGATAACATATTTCTTAGCTTAGAAATATTTCTAAGGTGAAAGAAGGCTGTTTTTGTAACTTGATTGATGTGATTTGAGAAGGGGAATGAAAGTCAGTAGGAGTAAGACAGAGTACATGTGTGTGTGTGTGAATGAAAGGGAGGGCAGTGGAGTGATGCGGTTGCAGGGAGAAGAGGTGGAGAAGGTGGAAGAGTTCAGGTACCTGGGGTCAACAGTGCAAAGTAATGGAGAGTGTGTTAGAGAAGTAAAGAAAAGAGTGCAGGCAGGGTGGAGTGGGTGGAGAAGAGTGATAGCAGGAGTGATTTGTGATAGAAGAGTATCTGTGAGAGTGAAAGGGAAAGTTTATAGGACTGTGGTGAGATGTTGTATGAGATGTTGTCTGGTTTAGAGACAGTGGTTGAGTAAAAGACAGGAGGTGGAGCTGGAGGTAGCAGAGCTGAAGATGTTGAGATGTTCGTTGGGAGTGACGACAATGGACAGGATTAGAAATGAGTTTATTAGAGGGACAGCGCATGTAGGACGTTTTGGAGACAAGATGAGGGAGCTTTGATTGAGATGGTTTGGACATGTGCAGAGGTGGGACATGGGGTATATCAGGATGGATTGGACTGTAGTTAATGTCAACAGTCTCCTACACTGACTCAGGAATACAGTTTGCTTCTGATCATCATCACTGAACCCCGCAACATTGTATATCTGCTACAAATGGACATTCGCTGCAACCCAGATGAGGATGGGTTCCCTCTTGAGTCTGGTTCCTCTCAAGGTTCCTTCCTTATGCCATCTTGGGGAGTTTTTCCTTGCCACAGTTGCTCATCAGGGACAAACTTACTTATAAAGAACATATTCACTTTTAATCACCACATTATCTGTGTAAAGCTGCTTTGACACAATGTTCATAGTTAAAAAAGCGCTATACAAATAAAAATAAATTGAATTGAATTGAATTGAATTATATCAGTAGGAGAATGCTGAGGATGGAGCCACCAGAAAGGAGTAAAAGAGGAAGACCAAAGAGGAGGTTTATGGATGTGGTGAGGGAAAACATGCAGGTAGTTGGGTTGAAAGAGGCAAATGTGGAGGACAGGTATGGAGATGGATGATCCACTGTGGCAACCCCTAATGGGAGAAGCTAAAAGAAGAAGAAGAAGATTATCACATACATATCAAGACAACCTAAAAACCTATTAACTTATAAACTTATAGCTTACTTTCATCCCATTTCAGCTAAAGTGAAGGGAGTGGCTTTAGGAACATCAGCACAATGAAGATGTTAATGAGTTCACAATTACACACATTTAGTAAAGAAGACATCAGTCGTGTATAATGATGTTTGTTAAAGTTTTCACACTCAGAAAGCAGGGTTTTTTAATGAACATGCGTTTGTGTTGTAGATTCATTTCCACAGCAGCTCATACATGAGGAGTCTCGCTCAGTTCTTCCCTCAGTCCATCCTCCCACTGGATCTGGGCGGCTCGGGGCCATGTGTAGATGAACTGTGTGAGGAATGGACGCAAAAAATCCTGCAAGCTGAAGATTACCTTCACAGTCTGTGCGTGGATTTGGAAGGCAATTCATCTCAGAGCTGATGACCACACTGATGATGTCTCAGTCGCACTAATGATGTCACCATCACACGGATGTTCTGACAGAACTTAATACTTACACTATATAAGAAACATAAAAATATATAAATTGTTTGGTTTTAATCTTTTATTTACTCTCCTTATTTACAGCAAATGTTTATTAACCAAATAGTCAAACAATCCATTTTATACTTAATTTTCTTTTTACCTAATTTAATTTCTGCTTTATATGGAAGCACAGTGCATTCACCAAGGAAAAAATAATTTACAGTAAGGATCTCATAATTACGACTTATGATCTCATAATTATGACATAAGTTTGGGGAGTCTGTGGAAGGGGAGCGTTTTAGCACATAACACCGGATCTGACGTTACTGCATTTTTTTGCTCGGAAGTGTCTCATTGCGCAACAGTGGAGATGTAGAAGCTATCATTTGGTTTAGCTTGATGACTGTATGTGTTAGTGTTAAGATGGTTCTCACACTGGTTCTCTAAACAAATTCCTGTTATCTGTTCATTTACATTTACACTTACATTTGTGGCATTTAGCAGACGCCCTTATCCAGAGCGACGTACAAAAGTGCTTTGAGTCTCTAGTCTCTAGTGTTCAGTGTCTACAGGATCTTTACGATGTGAGTATGTGAGGTCTACAGGAAGTCTTTATCTGGACTCATTAGACTATATTAGTTTAATTAGCTAATGGAAATTTCCTCGCTGACCTGCTCCTCCTGCTAATTCATTTAGTTACAGTAAGTCTTGCATCAGTTAACAGAGAAGGGGCATTAACTACTATTATTTATGACTGTCCACTTGATAAAACAAACTTTTATCAAGTGGACAGTCAGAACGTGTAACATATATTAGTAGTCAATGTTAAAATATAATAATAATAATCTTCTTCTTCTTTCGGCTGCTCCCATTAGGGGTCGCCACAGCGGATCATCCGTCTCCATACCACCCTGTCCTCCACATCTGCCTCTTTCACACCAACTACCTGCATGTCTTCCCTCACCACATCCATAAACCTCCTCCTTGGCCTTCCTCTTTTCCTCCTACCTGGTGGCTCTATCTTCAGCATTTTTCTACCAATATAATTCATGTCCCTTCTCTGCACATGTCCAAACCATCTCAATCTCGCCTCCCTCACCTTGTCACCAAAACATTCTACATGTGCTGTCCCTCTAATAAACTCATTTCTAATCTTGTCCATCCTCGTCACTCCCAACGAAAACCTTAACATCTTTAGCTCTGCTACCTCCAGCTCCACCTCCTGTCTTTTACTCAATGCCACTGTCTCTAATCCATACAACATCGCAGGTCTCACCACAGTCCTATAAACTTTCCCTTTCATTCTTGCAGATACTCTTCTATCACAAATCACTCCTGCTATCACTCTTCTCCACCCACTCCACCCTGCCTGCAATCTTTTCTTTACTTCTCTAACACATTCTCCATTACTTTACACTGTTGACCCCAGGTACCTGAACTCCTCCACCTTCTCCACCTCTTCTTACACCTCTTCTCAACCGCACCCCAACACTGCCCTCCCTCTCATTCACACACATGTACTCTGTCTTACTCATACTGACTTTCATTCCCCTTCTCTCAAGCGCATATCTCCACCTCTCCAGGCTCTTCTCAACCTGCTCTCTACTCTCACCACAAATCACAATATCATCTGCAAACATCATAGTCCAGGGAGACTCCTGTCTGACCTCGTCCGTCAACCTGTCCATCACCACTGCAAACAGGAAAGGGCTCAGGGCCGATCCTTGATGCAGTCCAACCTTCACCCTGAACCAGTCTGTCGTACCTACTGCACACTTTACTGCCGTCACACTGTCCTCATACATGTCCTGCACCACCCTCACATACTTCTCTGACACACCTGACTTACTCATACAATACCACAACTCCTCTCTCGGCACCCTGTCGTACGCTTTCTCTAAATCCACAAATACACAATGCAGCTCCTTCTGTCCTTCTCTATACTTCTCCATCAACATCCTCAAAGCAAATAAGGCATCTGTGGTGCTCTTCCTCTGCATGAAACCATACTGTTGCTCACAGATGGTCACCTCTTCTCTCAGCCTGGCTTCCACTACTCTTTCCCATAACTTCATGGTGTGACTGATCAACTTAATTCCCCTGTAGTTACTGCAGGTCTGCACATCTCCCTTATGCTTAAAGATCGGTACCAGCACACTCCTTCTCCATTCCTCAGGCATCCTCTCCCCTTCCAGAATCCTGTTAAACAATCTGGTTAAAAACTCCACTGCATCTCTCCTAAACATCTCCACGCTTCTACAGGTATGTCATCTGATCCAACCGACTTTCCATTCTTCATCCTCTTAATCGCTGCTCTCACTTCCTCCTTACTAATCCTATCTACATCCTGCTTCACCAACTCCACATGCTCCAACCTTCTCTCTCTCTGATTTTCCTCATTCATCAGCTGCTCAAAATACTCCCTCCATCTTCTCAACACACTCTCCTCACTAGTCAACACATTTCCCTCTCCATCCTTTATTGCTCTAACTTGCAGTACATCCTTCCCAGCTCGGTCCCTCTGCCTGGCCAATCGGTATAAATCCTTTTCTCCTTCCTTAGTGTCCAACCTCTTATACAGTTCCTCATATGCCTTTTCCTTGGCTTTCGCCACATCCCTTTTTACCTGCTGCCGCATCTCCTTGTACTCCTGCCTACTTTTCTCATCACTCTGTCGATCCCACTTCTGTTTTGCCAACCTCTTTCCCCTAATGCTCTCCTGCACTTCCTCATTCCACCACCACGTCTCCTTGTCTTGCTTTCTATTTCCAGATGTCACACCAAGTACTTTTCTAGCTGCCTCCCTCATCACTCCTGCAGTAGTTGCCCAATCATCCGGCACCTCTTCACCACCACCAAGCCCCTGTCTGACCTCTTCCCTGAACCTCACACTACACTCTTCCTCCTTCAGTTTCCACCATCTTATTCTTCTTTCAAACCTTACTTTCCAAAACCATCCTACAGACCACCATCCGATGCTGTCTAGCTACACTGTCCCCCGCCAACACCTTACAGTCTCCAATCTCCTTCAGGTTGCATCTCCTACACAGAAGATAATCCACCTGTGTGCACCTTCCTCCACTCTTATACGTCACCCTATGATCCTCCTTCTTCTTAAAATACGTGTTCACCACTGCCATTTCCATCCTTTTAGCAAAATCTACCACCATCTGCCCTTCCACATTCCTCTCCTTAAAACCATACCTACCCATCACCTCCTCATCACCTCTGTTCCCTTCACCTACATGCCCATTAAAGTCTGCCCCAATCACCAATTGTTCTTTCCTAGGTACACCATCTACCACTTCATCTAACTCACTCCAGAATCTTTCTTTCTCCTCCATCTCACAGCCAACTTGTGGAGCATAGGCACTGATGACATTTATCATCATCCCTTCAACCTCCACCTTCACGATCATCACCCTATCAGAAACTCTCTTCACCTCCACTTCACTCTTACTGTACGCTTCCTTCAGAATCCCCCCTACACCATTTCTCTTCCCATCCACACCATGATAGAACAGTTTAAACACCTCCAATGTTCCTGGCCTTACTCCCTTTCCACTTAATCTCCTGAACACACAACACATCTACCTTTCTCCTCTCCATCATATCAGCTATCTCTCTCCCTTTACCCGTCATAGTACCAACATTTAAAGTACCAACCCGAACCTCTACTCTCCTACACTGCTCCTTTTCCTGACATCACTGTAGACGTCTTCCTCCTTTCCTTCTCCTCCTTCAGCCAACAGTAGCCCAATTTCCACCGGTACCCTGTCGGCTAACGATACCTGTGGCGGTCGTTGTTAACCCGGGCCTCGACCGATCCGGTATGAAATTCTCATTTGTGATCCGCATAATTGATTTGTTTTACGCTGGATGTCCTTCCTAATGCAACCCTCCCCATTTACCCGGGCTTGGGACCGGCACTAAGAGTGCACTGGCTTGTGCCCCCCTAATGGCTGGGTTAAAATATAATAATAATAATAATAATAATAATAATAATAATAATAATAATAACAATAATAGTTAATGCCTGTATCTGTTAACTGAAGCAAGACTTACCGTAACTAAATTAATTAGCAGGATGGGCTGCAACTTATCTCATAATTATGAGATCCTTTCTGTGAATTGTTTTTTCTTTGTGAATGCAATGTGCTTCCGTTGCTTTAAGACTGTATTTACCTTGTAATTAATGTTTGTGTGTGTGCATGTGCATGTGTTTAGAGGATAAACACAGGTCTTGTCAATAATAAACTGGGGTTTCAGAGAGATTAATGTTAGTGATCTATACTACTCTAGTCAGAATCTGTTTCTATGAGGATTTTAAATGTGTATATCATGCAGCAGTTTTACAGAAATCTGGATTTAGACAGATAATCCAATTATAAACCTTTATTTATCCACACAGGAAGAGAAGACTGTGTGTTGTACAAGTTGTAATCAATACTCAAATGATTTTAGCATGAGTTTGTGCCAGTGGTACATAGTCCAAATCAGGGCTGGCAGTGTTGCAGTCAGAGCCTCTGAGAATGAGCTACAGGGAAGAATGAACCCTGCAGAGACTCGGAGGGCGAAAGCTTCCATGAGTCTTTATTTACAGTCCAAAGTCCCTAATGAACAAATAAATACAAAACATATACAAAAAACAAAAAGACTAAATACAAAACATTACAAAAATCTTCAAGGACAAAAAGAGTTGCTTAAATAAAATGGCCAACACACACAAAACAAAGGTTATGCTAAAATAATGCTGGAGACACAGTGGAACAGGAAACAGGGCTCTGACTAAGGTGCTTGTGTTTCCTTTTCCATTGTATCTTTAACTTGATTGTGTCCATTAATGCTGTCTCCACCTGTAGAAGTACAGCATTACCCTTTACACCAGAGGTCACTAGACTACAGCCCCCACATTTGAAACCCTGTATAATGCCAGAATCATATTTTGTAAATGTAATTTTAAATTAATGTTCTACTCATACCATATAATTTTGAATATTAGATTTCTTATGTCAAAAGCGCTGACAATAAACGATATTATTACCGACCAGGAGTTTAATATAATGTGTTTGACAGAAACATGGATTAAACTGAATGAATATTTAGCATTAAATGAAGCGAGTCCTCCTGGGTATAGTTACATACACCAACCCCGTCTAAATGGCAGAGGAGGCGGAGTCGCAGCTATTTATAATAATAATCTAAACGTCACACAAAAGACTAAACACAAATGTAAAACATTTGAAGTTCTTTACACCAGCATAAAATATTCAGTGTCCGAAAGCAGGTCCAGTCAGACAATTCCACTAATTATTATTTATAGACCCCCAGGGGCCCTACTCTGATTTTCTCATAGAATTTGCAGATTTCATCACAAATTTAGTTACTTCTCTAGACAAAGCATTAATTATTGGTGACTTAAATATTGAGTTTAATAATCAGGAAGACTCCTTAAGAGCAGCATCGTTTGGAATTAATCAGAATGTTATAGGACCCACTCATAGTGGAGACACACTTTTGCTTTGTTATTAACATTTGGATTAAAAATAAAACATGTAGTCATAATTTCACAGTCTGAAGTTATTTCAGATCATTACCTCATCTCTTTTAATATCTGAATCAGTCACTGCATTAGTATTTCACCACGTTACCGTGTTAAACACATTCACGTCAACTACAGCAGCGAGTTTTATCAATAATCTTCTGGAAATGTCGATATTAATAAGTGACTGACTAAAGTGACAATAATAAATAAAACCTACAATATTTATGATCCAATTGGAGAGATGGGATTCTTTTTTTTGTTTGAAGACTGCGATCCCCCTGGTGTCTGGCTCAGCTGTATTGCCTAAATGTGTTAAGTGTTGTGTGTCTGTTATTTGTTCTGTGTAAAGAAGTTGGGTCATGACATCTTTTTTGCTGGTGGCTTGGACTTCCGGTGACGTAGCTTCCTGTGTTTGACTTGTTTGCCGCGAGTTTCGTGTTTGTATTTCTCTCAGCGTTTTCAAACAAACTTTACTATTTACCTATCCTTTTTTCCTCTTTTAATAATCTTAAATAGTTTTTGTCTTCCTGACTTGTGCCTGTAGTTAGTTAACTCGACTATCACTAGTGTTGACTATATTCATTGCCTCTCACTCTATCATATCTCTGCATCTTAAATCTGTTCGCGATTATAAGCACTATGCCGGCTGTGTGTCTGCCTTTGAGCACAGGTGAGGACTCGTTCGAGTTGCAAACGGTGGAGTTGGAGATGAAGGCTTTGGAGAAACAAATTAGCGAGCTGCATGTAAAGCATGCCCGGCTGCGAGAGTGGAAAGCAGCGCTGGAAACATCCCGGGCGGACGCTCACTCCTCCCAGGTAAATTATCGGGTTGAATCTAACGCTCCCAGCACCTCAACTCCAAATGTTTCTCTGCCCCGGCCCAGCGCACCTACAACGTGGCCCGCCCAGGTATCGTTCGCTCCGGCACCGGTGCAGCAAGGACCGTAGGAACCATTTATAGTGCCTCTCTTAATGTTAGTCAGAGATTAGGATTCAGCTTTAAATCATTTGAAGTACTCGTTCTTTAAATTGTACTTTCAGACATCTTTTGCAATAGCAACAAATTTTAATGAATATTTTTTAGAATTTAAAAATTCAGTTCAGAATTTTTAAATTGTTCATCCCCCTCTCATAATCAATGACAAATCTGATTTTAATCTTAGCTCAATAACTAAAACTAAAGTTGAAAAAAAAATTACGGTGCTAAACAGCAGCAAAGCAAAAGATATTTATGGACTTGATACTTCTTTTCTGAAACAATATAAGGACATCCTCTCTGATTCGTTAACAACAATGATCAATCAATCGATTAGTGAGGGTATTTTTCCAGCAGCTCTAAAATCTGCGATTGTTACCCCTATATTTAAGTCTGGAAATAAACAAGACTTGAACAATTACCGTCCAATAAGTATTCTCCCAGCTGTGTCAAAAGTACTCGAAAAGACGGTGGCGGAGCAACTTACCATCCACTTTGAATCACAAGCTCTCTTAAATCCAATGCAATTTGGCTTCAGGCATAAATACTCTACAGACTTTGCATGTTGCTACCTCTTGGAAACTATCAGGGCATATGTGGATCAGGGAAGAGTGGTGGGAGCGGTCTTCCTTGATCTGCGTAAAGCTTTTGATACTGTTAATCACCAAATACTCTATAGTAAATTAAATCAGTGTAGTCTCTCTGAGCACACCCAAAACTGGATAAGATCTTATTTGAGTGACCAACATCAGTGTGTACAAGTAAATAACATCAAATCTGCGTTTAGAGCCACCTCGATGGGAGTGCCGCAGGGGTCTATTTTGGGACCCTTGCTTTTTAGCATCTATATAAATGATCTCCCTAGTGTGTGTTTGGACGTAGACATAATCATGTATGCTGATGATACGATGATCTTCACTTATGAGGAAAACGAGCTGGAGGTTGCTGACAAATTATCAAAAGGAATGCAAAAAGTTGTAGAATGGTTGCAGACGTCTTGTCTAACCTTAAATTTTGATAAAACGGTCTCAATGTTTTACTCAAATAAATGTAAGTACATCTAACTCAAAATATTCAAGTAAATAGGGAAAATATTAAAAATGTAAAGGAAACAAAATATTCAATAAATAGGCAAAATATTAAAAACGTAAAGGAAACAAAATATTTAGGTCTAATTATTGATTCGAATCTAGGTTTTAAAAGTCATATAAAAAAACTTGGTAATAAATTGAAATTTAATTTGATGAATTATAAACATATTAAAAATTCATTAACTACAGAAGCCTCGAATATTTATTATAATGCTATGATTGTTCCGCATCTACTGTGTTGCATGTCTAGTTGGTCTCAGGCGTGTAAAACATCGTTAAAATGACTAGAATCATTATATAAAAGGGCAATAAAAATTCATGTTAAAAAGCCTCGTCAGTACCATCATTGTAATGTACTGAGTAAATATAATATTTTGAGTTTTGAGAACCTCATTAAACATAACCAAATTTCTGCTTTATTTAAAATTATCCATAATATCGCTGCTCCCTCATTGAGAAAATTTGTCACACTAAATTCAGATAGACTTAATAGAGCCACACGGTCGACAGTCAGAGGAGAGTGCAGAGTTCCAAGATGCAGAAGCACTTATGGTCAACATTCGTTCTTTTATGAAGCAGCAAGCCTTTGGAACACTCTTCCAAATAATATTATTTTATGTACAAACTATAGCACATTTACACGCCTGACCAAACAGTGGCTATTAGCAAAGCAAACTTGTAAGCACTGAATGACTGTAATATGAACAATAGAGACTGTGAGTGAGTGAGTGCTAGATTCATGAACTGGAGAGTGGAGATGTTTTTATGATGTGAGTAAATTAATGTTTTTCTTGTATAACTTCTGTTAAATTATGAAGTGGAGAGTGTTTTAGTGATTTTACTGCAGGTGGAAATTAGCATTTTTTTGCTATAACCTGGCACATGACATCTCTTCTTTCTTAGACTAATGTTCTCTGTGCATTGTCCCTGATTAAGTAAAAATAAACTCATTCATTCATTCATTCATTCATTCATTCATTCATACATAGAAAACTCGCTCTGGTCACCGTGTACAGACCCCCAGGGCCCTACGATGATTTTGCTTGTTTTCTTTCAGATCTCTTGATCGATTTTGATAAAGTGCTGCTTGTAGGAGATTTTAATATTCATGTAGATGATGCAAACGATGCTCTAGGATTATCATTTGTCGACTTATTAAACTCTTTTGGGGTTAAACAAAACGTCACCAGACCAACCCACCGTTTTAACCACACACTAGACTTAATAATATTCCACGGAGCAGACGTCACTGATATAGATATTTTACCCCAGAGTGATGACATCACAGACCATTATCTCCTACTGTACACACTACCGGTAGAGCAGATTAACCGTGTTTCACCACGGTATCGACCTGGTAGGACTATTGTTCCAACCACTAAGGACAGATTCATAAATAACCTGCCTGATTTATCTCAGTTTCACCCTAAACCCATAACTGATAATAATCTTGATGAAATAACTAACAACATAGACCTTATCCTCACTAGCACTTTAGACACTGTTGCCCCCATCCGGTTAAAAAAGGTTCGAGAACAAGCACCTGCACCTTGGTATAATAGTCAGACGCATGCCCTCAAGAGAACAACACGTAATCTGGAGAGAAAATGGAGGAAAACTAAATTGGAGGTATTTAGAATTGCGTATAAAGACAGTATGCTTAGCTACAGACAGGCGCTAAAAGCTGCTAGAGCTAAACACCTGAGCAAACTCATGGAAAATAACAAAAACAATCCCAGGTTCCTTTTTACTACAGTAGCTAAACTAACAACAAATCAGGGATCTGAGAATTGTGTTCCATCACAGTTTAGTAGTGAAGACTTTATGAATTTCTTCACTAAAAAAATAGATAACATTAGAAAAACAATTGTGGCAGTTCAACCTCTGACAGCATCTCCTGACACAGTCTCACCTTCAACTCCACAACTCCACTGTTTTACATGTACAGGACAGGAAGAGCTGCATGATATTATTAAAGCTAAATCAACATGTCAGTTAGATCCAATTCCCACTAAACTACTGAAGGAAGTGTTATATACAGCTGGTGAGCCTCTTCTCAATATTATTAACTCCTCACTATCGTTAGGTCACATCCCTAAATCACTCAAATTAGCAGTTATTAAGCCCCTCATTAAGAAACCTAATCTGGATCCAAACACGCTATTGAATTACAGACCCATTTCAAATCTCCCATTTATGTCTAAGATTTTAGAAAAGATTGTCGCTGCCCAGTTCTGTTCCTACTTACAAGAGAACAATATCTTTGAAGAGTTTCAGTCAGGTTTTAGGCCCCATCATAGCACAGAAACTGCTCTAGTTAAAATCACTAATGACCTGTTTTTAGCTTCAGACCAAGGCTTCATCTCGCTGTTAGTTTTACTAGATCTTAGTGCTGCGTTCGACACTATAGATCATGATCTTCTCCTAGATCGCTTACAGAATTACATCGGCATTCAGGGACAGGCATTAAGCTGGTTTAAATCCTACCTGTCCAATCGTTACCATTTCGTAGATTTAAATTGAGAGCTATCCAGGCTAATGCTAGTGAATTATGGCGTGCCACAAGGTTCAGTTCTAGGACCCCTGCTCTTCACAATATACATGCTTCCGTTAGGAAATATTATTAGAAGAAATGGAACTCGTTTTTTCTCGCTTTTATCGCTTTAAAATATCAAAATATTGTGTCGATCTCCTGCATCCTTCACTTTCCGTTGGCTCCGTCTAGACTATTTTTGCTTTCGGAAGAGCGCTTTTTTCCTGTTTGAGTGTTTGAAAGCAGTAAATGGAGGACATTCACCAGAACTACGAACACACACTACAGTAAACACATTAAGGTACGTAATTTCTCTACTATGGCGAACATCCAGTTCACTCAGTGTGTGAAGTGTGACATGTTTAGTCAGTCTTTCTCCGTTGTTAGCGATAATTTTATCTGTGAAAAGTGCAAGCTAGTTTGTTCTTTGACGGAGAAGATCTTAGCAATAGAGGAGCGCATCCAGAGTCTAGAGAGAAGTAGTGAGTGTGAGAGCAGTCCAGGTTCTGCAGGGGAAAGTCTGGATGCCCTAGGTGAAGGTAATATTCCCCCGACTCCGGCATTAGAGCCCTCGCAGCGGGGCGAATGGGTGACAACTCGGCGGCATACTTGCAAAGCCAAAGCTAACGCTAAGGCTCGCCCACGGGAGCACCATTCCTCTCCGCTTCGCGTGTCCAACAGGTTTGCTCTTCTCAGTGAAGCACCCGCTGAAAAACCTGAAAGAGCTCTGGTTTTAGGAGACTCCATTCTGAGGCACGTGAAATTAGCTTGACCTTTAGGGGCACCAGCAGCACAGGTTATGTGTATACCGGGAGCCAGGGCGCCGGACATAGCAGGTCAGCTTAGATTCTTAGGAAAGCACAGGTTCTCTTAGATAGTTTTTCACACAGGAGCTAATGATATACGCCTTCGACAGTCAGAGGTTACTAAAGAGTAATATTATAGAGGTGTGTAAATTAGCGAAGGCAATGTCCGATGCTGTAATATGCTCTGGCCCCATCCCAATGCGACGTGGTGATGTAGCCTACAGCAGGTTATGGTCGCTGAACTGCTGGATGTCCGAGTGGTGCTCCAAAAATAATGTGGGCTTCATTAATAATTGGAGCATTTTTGAGGGCAAGGCTGGCCTGTTAGGGCGGGACGGTATCCATCCCACCCGGGAAGGTGCTGCTCTCATTTCTTGTAGTATAGGTAATAGTCTCAGAACAGCACTAGTTAACAAGTGACTGTCCAGAGCCAAGGCCAGGGAGCAGACAGACTGGCTAAACCGACCGTCTGCTAGCTGCACAGAGTCGTCACTCAGGATCCACCATATTGAGACTGTGTCTGTCCCCCGAGCAAAACCAAGATATAGAAATTATCAGAAAGTCTGTTTAAGTAACCTGATTAACATTAAATTAAATAGGACTGAACGCACAGCAGCACCTCTGATCTAAAAATTGGATTGTTGAATATTAGATCTCTCACGCCAAAAGGGCTGACTATAAACGAAATTATTACCGACCAGGAGTTTAATATAATGTGTTTGACAGAAACAAGGATTAAATCGAATGAATATGTAGCATTAAATGAGGTGAGTCATTTGAACATTTGAAGTTCTTTACACCAACATAAAATATTCAGTGTTGGAAAGCAGGTCCAGTCAGTCAATTCCACTAATTATTATTTATAGACCCCCAGGGCCCTACTCTGATTTTCTGATAGAATTTGCAGATTTCATCACAAATTTAGCTACTTCTTTAGACAAAGCATTAACTGTTGGTGACTTTAATATTCATTTTGATAATCAGGAAGACTCCTTAAGAGCAGCAGTTGTGTCCATTCTAGAGTCAGAAACGTCCACTGAACATCTAGAAACGTTACGTTACACTCTAGATGATGTAGCTCCCCTTCTTAAGACCAAAATGATCAGGGAGAAAAAATTTGCACAGTGGTATAATGGTCATAGGCGCACCTTAAAACAGACCACTCGAAAATTAGAACGTAAATGGCTTCAAACAAAATTAACAGTATTTCAAATAGCATGGAAGGAGAGCCTCCTAATTTATAGAAAATCTCTTAGTGCTGCTGATCAGCATATTTCTCCACCCTCATAGAAAATAACAAGCATAATCCTAGATTTTTATTCAGCACGGTAGCAAAATTAACAGGGAATAAAAGCACTGCACTCACATGCACACCATCAATAAGTAGTAATGATTTCATGAACATTTTCCCAACCAGAAGCCGTGGGTGGATAAAACTATCCGCGACGCTCTGAGATCCCGCTCCGCTGCCTACAACACGGGGCTCGCCACCGGGGACATGGACGAGTACAAGGCTGCATCTTACAGTGTTCGCAGAGCGGTGAAGGAAGCAAAGCGGCGCTACGGGAGGAAACTAGAGTCACAGTTTCAACATGGTGGCTCTAGGAACCTGTGGCAGGGACTAAGAACAATAACGGACTATAAAACACCATCTTCTAAAATGGTGAATGCGGACGCTTCTCTGGCAGACGAGCTAAACACCTTTTACGCTCGTTTCGAGGCTGCAGCTAACCACGCTAGCGACACAACCAGCGTGCAGGCCGAGAGAGTCGGAGAGGTAAACACGTTCACCATCTCGGAGCATGACGTGAGGAGGGCTTTCAAGAGAGTGAATACCAGGAAGGCAGCAAGACCAGATGGCATTACAGGCCGGGTTCTGAAAGCCTGCGCTGACCAGTTAGCACCGGTGTTCACTGAGATATTCAACCTCTCACTGGAACAGTCTGTTGTCCCCTCATGTTTCAAACAGTCCACCATTGTTCCTGTCCCGAAGAAACCCCAGCCCGCCTGCCTTAACGACTACCGCCCTGTAGCCTTGACCTCAGTAGTGATGAAGTGCTTCGAGAGACTGGTCAGAGACTTCTTTACTGCATCACTACCAGACACACTGGACCCACTACAGTTTGCGTACCGTCAGAACCGCTCTACTGAGGACGCCATTGCTCATCTTCTCCACACCACGATGAGCCACCTGGACCAAAGAAATGGGAATTATGCAAAAATGTTGTTCGTGGACTACAGTTCAGCGTTTAACACCATAATTCCCTCCACACTCACCTCTAAGTTGGAGGTCCTGGGACTCAGCCAGCCGCTGTGTCAATGGATCTCTAACTTCCTGACAGACAGACCACAAGCCGTACGGGTGGGAAAACACACCTCATCCACCCTCACCCTCAGCACTGGCGCCCCCCAGGGTTGTGTTCTGAGCCCCCTGCTTTACTCAATGTACACACATGACTGTGTGGCCACATCCAACTCCACCACCATCATCAAGTTTGCTGACGACACTGTTGTGGTGGGTCTGATCTCCAACAACGACGAGACGGCCTACGTACAGGAGGTTAAAAACCTGGGGAGATGGTGCCAGGAGAACAACCTTCTCCTGAACGTCAGCAAGACTAAGGAGTTGATCGTGGACTTCAGCACAAAGCGGGAGCGGGCATACCAACCTATAAACATCAGCGGGACCCCAGTGGAGAGAGTGGACAGTTTCCGGTACCTTGGTGTTAACATCACACAGGATCTGTCTTGGTCCTGTCACACCAACACCCTGGTGAAGAAGGCCCGGCAGCGTCTGTACCATCTGAGACGCTTAAGGGACTTTAAACTACCCTCTCAGGTGCTTAAGACTTTCTACACTTGCACCATTGAGAGCGTCCTGACGGGTAGCATCACTTCCTGGTTCAGGAACAGCACCATGCAGGACAGACGAGCCCTCCAGAGGGTGGTGCGTTCAGCTGAATGTACCATCCACACTGAGCTCCCTAACCTGCAGGACATCTATAGCACGCGGTGCAGGACCAGAGCCAGGAAGATTATGAAGGACCTCAGCCATCACAACAATGGACTCTTTTCTCTGTTGCGTTCAGGAAAACGCTTCCGCTCCCTGAAAGCGAACACAGAGAGAATGAGGAGGAGCTTCTTCCCGCAGGCCATCCGGTGTTTAAACCAGGAAACACCCAGGATCTAGAACTGGCCCACTCTCTCCACCATCATCATCACACTTCTCTGTACATATATTCACCTTCGCACCACGTCACTTTAAAACATATCTCACCGTTCGCACCACGACACTTTAAACTCTGGACTTGCACAGCACAGTGCGCTTTTTATTTTATTCATACCACATGGACCATATTGCACCATATTGCACATGAACACTTTACGGACCTTTACACCACACCATACCGCACACGGACACTTTATGGACAACCCACCACAAATTGCCTATTGTTTACATATTGTTTACATTTTTATTTTGTTTACATTTTTCACTACACATTGTTTACTGTTTATATGTATATCTGCTCATACATTATCCTTTTATATATCTATATATCTATATATCTTTATACCTTATATTCTTTTACTTTATTTTATTTATTTATTTTATTTTATTTTAATAGTTTTTCTTATACCTTATAGTTATTTATCTGCCTCCTTTTCTTTCCCCCATCCTATTCCCTCATGCCGGACCATCGTACAAAACATTTCACTACATGTCATACCCTGTATGTATGTGTATGTGATGAATAAAATTTGATTTGATTTGATTTGATTTTTAATAATAAAATTGAAAACATCAGGCAAGAAATCTAGACGGTTAATATAAATCCAAATTATTTTACAAGTAACCCTGTAGACAGCAGTGTCATTATAGCAGACAATCAATTACAAAGCTTCACTCCTATTCATGAGAATGACTTAATTTCATTAATTTCCTCATCAAAATCATCAACCTGCATTCTCGATCCCTCGCCTACAAGTTTCTTTAAACAGATAGCTCCAGAGGTAATTGAACCTGTTTTAAAAATAATTAACTCTTCCATTAGCACTGGTTATGTACCTAAATCCTTCAAACTGGCAGTTATCCACCCCCTAATTAAGAAACCTGACCTTGACCCATGTCAGTTGTCCAACTACAGACCAATATCAAATCTCCCCTTTAAAACCAAAATTTTAGAAAAGGTTGTAGCACAGCAGTTATGCTCACACCTACTTATGAATAATATTTTTAAAATGTATCAGTCAGGATTTCGGCCTCATCATAGCACAGAGACGGCGCTAGTTAAGGTGGTAAATGACCTGTTATTGGCCTCTGATCAGGGTTTTGTCTCCTTACTTGTTTTGCTCGACCTTAGTGCAGCTTTTCACACCATTGATCACACTATACTGCTTGCTAGACTTGAGAACGTTGTTGGAATAAAGGGAACAGCTCTCTCTTGGCTCAGGTCTTATTTGACTGATCGCTATCAGTTTGTTGATGTAAAAAGTGAGTTCTCCACACTCTATGAGGTAAAGTTTGGTTTTCCTCAAGGATCTGTCTTAGGCCCACTGCTTTTCTCTTTATATATGCTGCCTCTTGGTGAAATCATTCATAAACATGGGATTCGCTTCCATTGCTATGCTGATGATACACAGCTGTATATTTCAGCAAAGCCAGATGTGAGAGATCAGCTTAACAATGTTGAGGAGTGTGTAAAGGACATTAGACAGTTGATGCTTAATAACTTTCTTCTGCTAAACTCAGATAAGACAGAAGAACTTTTACTAGGACCACATGCAGCTAGAAGCAAACTTTCCGATTACCTAACATCTCTGGATGGTGTTTCTGTTTCAGCATGTACGGCTGTCAAAGACCTCGGTGTGATTATTGACCCGAGTCTTTCCTTTGAGTCTCACGTGAATAATATTACCAGGATCTCCTTCTTTCACCTTAGAAATATTGCTAAAATTAGAAATATGATGTCGTTACAGGATGCAGAAAAACTAGTAGATGCTTTTGTAACATCTAGATTAGACTACTGTAACGCTTTACTGTCTGGGTGTTGGAGTAAGTGCAGAAATAAGCTTCAGTTAGTTCAGAATGCAGCAGCAAGAGTCCTCACTAGATCTAGAAAATATGAGCACATCAGCCCTGTTTTAATCATCTACACTGCTCCCAATTACATCTCGCATTAATTATAAAATTCTACTACTGACGTATAAAACACTTAACGCTCTCACGCCGCAGTATCTGAGGGAACTTCTGTACCAGGATGATCCTCCACGCCTACTTAGATCAAAAGGTGCAGGCTATCTGTTGGTTCCTCAAATAATGAAGACTCCAGCAGGGGGCAGATCTTTCTCTTATAAACCCCACAGTTATGGAACAACCTTCCAACCAGTGTTCGGGACTCAGACACAGTCTCAGTGTTCAAGTCGAGGCTGAAAACATATTTATTTAGTCATGCCTTTTATCAGTAGATTTTTCTTAGGTAAAGGCTCAGATCTGGAGGGATCATGGATATGGAGTGTTTGGTGAACTGGTATATTTGGATGCTGTCGTCTCCTCACTCTCACACGTTCACTCAGGTTTGTTGATGGTGGTGTGGTGGGCCGTCTCTTATCCCAGAGATCCTCATGTCTGTGTTTCCTTCTGCTTCTCCCTTTTAGTTATTCTGCTATAGCGAGTCTTGCTGGAGTCCAAACTGCACAGTGACATTAACTTTCATACAACAATAGGGACACTTAATAATCCATATCCTTCTCTCTCTCTCTCTCTCTCTCTCTCTCTCTCTCTCTCTCTCTCTCTCTCTCTCGGTCGAGTTAAACACGCTCCTGAGGCTCCAGTGACCACTGTTCCTGCCCCTCTCCCCTCTGTGGATCTTCCCACTTCGTCCAGGTCTGCCTCTGGATAGTGTTCTCTTCGACTGGAGGCCACTTCTGTGCAGCTTGGGACGGTTTCTCATCAATGCCTTGGGTGGTTCCATTAAATTCCAGAGTAAGAACGGGAGCTTTGAGGATGGATTTGGACTGTAGTTAATGTCAACAGTCTCCTACACTGACTCGGGAGTGCAGTTTGCTTCTGATCATCATCACTGAACCCCACAGCATTGTATATCTCCTTCAAATGGACATTTGGTGTAACCCAGATGAGGATGGGTTCCCTCTTGAGTCTGGTTCCTCTCAAGGTTTCTTTCTTATGCCATCTTGGGGAGTTTTTCTTTGCCACAGTTGCTCATCAGGGACAAACTTACTTACAAAGAACATATTTACGTTTAATCACCACATTATCTGTGTAAAGCTGCTTTGAGACAATGTTCATTGTTAAAAGCGCAATACAAATAAACATGAATTGAATTGAATTGAATCAACAATAACAACCTGAATCACAAAACAGATCCACTTTAAATGAGGAGAAAATTTAACAAAAACACTTTTCAGAATCCGAATCATCTTTATAGCCAGGTATCATCGTTTTACATGTCCGAAGAATTTGTCATGGTGTGCTGGTGCTATAAAATATGAAAAACTGTAAAAAATAAATAAATAAAAAAGGAAGGAAAGAGAGAAAGAAAGAAAGAAAGAAAAACAGAATAACAAAATAATAAATAAAGATAAAGACAATAACTATACAGTTTGTGCAGGATATGTAAAGTGAGGCACCACAATGATGATTTTTCCAGAGTAAGTTCACGGTGCAGGGTTGCAATAAAGTGGTCGTTGTTTATGCAACACAATGTTTATTGTAATTAAAGTCAAGTCAAGTCAAATTTATTTCACAACAGACATTTTCTCAAAGCAGCTTTACAGAATTTAAGAGTTAAGGTGAATGGTGTGTATTTATCCCTGAAGAGCACCATGGAGACTGTGGCAAGGAAAAACTCCCTTAGATGTTGTAATAATAAATGTGTCTTCTACTTCTTTCAGTTGCTCCTGTTGGGGTTCTCCAGAGCAGAACATCTGTCTCCATATCACTCTCTACTCTACATCTGCCTCTTTCAAATGAACCACCTTCACGTCTATGGGAACACGAATACAACAGACCAAATAGTTACAAGTTCACACACAGCCCAGTTTATAGAAACCGTATCTATTCCTCGTGTAGCAAAACCAAGAATTAAATACACAAGATCCAGAAATAATCTTATTGCAGTTAAAACTGAAAAATGCCAGATAAACAAACACAACAAAGTTCTAAAGTTTGGTCTTTTAAACATTAGATCACTTGCACCCAAAGCACTGATTGTAAATGAGATGATCACAGATAATAATCTCGATGCACTCTGTCTCACTGAGACCTGGATTAAACCAGGTGATTATATGGGTCTAAACGAGTCGACACCGTCAGGATATGTTTATAAGCATGAGCCCCGTCAGACTGGTCGTGGGGGGGGGGGGGGGTGTAGGAACCATTTATAGTGCTTCTCTTAATGTTAGTCAGAGATTAGGATTCAGCTTTAAATCATTTGAAGTGCTCGTTCTTAAAATTGCACTTTCAGACATGCATAGAAAACTCGCTCTGGTCACCGTGTACAGACCCCCAGGACCCTACGCTGATTTTCTTCATGAGTTTGCTTGTTTTCTCTCAGACCTCTTGATCAGTTTTGATAAAGTGCTGCTTGTAGGAGATTTTAATATTCATGTAGATGATGAAAACGATGCCCTAGGATTATCATTTGTCGATTTATTAAACTCTTTTGGAGTTAAACAAAACGTCACCAGACCAACCCACCGTTTTAACCACACACTAGACTTAATAATATCCCACGGAGCAGACGTCACTGATATAGATATTTTACCCCAGAGTGATGACATCACAGACCATTATCTCCTACTGTACACACTACCGGTAGAGCAGATTAACCGTGTTTCACCACGCTATCGACTTGGTAGGACTATTGTTCCAACCACTAAGGACAGATTCATAAATAACCTGCCTGATTTATCTCAGTTTCACATTAAACCCATAACTGCTGATCATCTTGATGAGATGGCGAACAACATAGACCTTATCCTCACTAGCACATTAGACACTGTTGCCCCCATCCGGTTAAAAAAGGTTCGAGAACAAGCACCTGCACCTTGGTATAATAGTCGTACGCATGCCCTAAAGAGAACAACACGTAATCTGGAGAGAAAATGGAGGAAAACTAAATTGGACGTATTTAGAATTGCGTATAAAGACAGTATGCTTAGCTACAGACAGGCGCTAAAAGCTGCTAGAGCTAAACACCTGAGCAAACTCATAGAAAATAACAAAAACAATCCCAGGTTCCTTTTCAGTACAGTCGCTAAATTAACAACAAATCAGGGCTCTGAAAAATGTGTTCCATCACAGTTTAGTAGTGAAGACTTTATGAATTTCTTCACTGAAAAAATAGATAACATTAGAAAAACAATTGTGGCAGTTCAACCTCTGACAGCATCTCCCGACACAATCGTACTTACAACCCCACAACTACACTGTTTTACATGTATAGGACAGGAAGAGCTGCATGATGTTATTGCCAAAGATAAAACAACATGTCAGTTAGATCCAATTCCAACAAATCTACTGAAGGAAGTGTTATATACAGCTGGTGAGCCTCTTCTCAATATTATTACTCCTCACTATCGTTAGGTCACGTCCCTAAACCCCTCAAGTTAGCAGTTATTAAGCCCCTCATTAAGAAACCTAATCTGGATCCAAACACGCTATCGAATTACAGACCCATTTCAAATCTCCCATTTATGTCTAAGATTTTAGAAAAGATTGTCGCTGCCCAGTTATGTAACCCCTTGCAGGAGAACAATATCTTTGAAGAGTTTCAGTCAGGTTTTAGGCCCCATCATAGCACAGAAACTGCTCTAGTTAAAATCACTAATGACCTGTTTTTAGCTTCAGACCAAGGCTACATCTCCCTATTAGTTTTACTAGATCTTAGTGCTGCGTCAACACTATAGATCATGATCTTCTCCTCGATCGCTTACAGAATTACATCGGTATTCAGGGACAGGCATTAAGCTGGTTTAAATCCTACCTGTCCGATCGTTACCATTTTGTAGACTTAAATGGAAAGCTATCCAGGCTAATGCTAGTGAATTATGGCGTGCCACAAGGTTCAGTTCTAGGACCCCTGCTCTTCACAATATACATACTTCCCTTGAGAAAAATTGGAGAATGGAGAAGCTGAAGCTGGATCTGTGATAATCACAAATGCTGAGCTTATAAAACTAGGAGCTACTGATCATATAGACTGTATAAGACTGCAGAAAGAACATCACTTATAATCTTATACTCCAGTACTCATGTTAGTTCTCACTCTCCAGTGTTCTGTATTGTTGAAGATTTTATGATCAAACTCTTGATGTCACCCATATGAGGATGGGTTCCCCTTTGAGTCTGGTTCCTCTCAAGGTTTCTTCCTCATAACATCTAATGGAGTTTTTCCTTGCCACAGTCGCCACGGCTGCTCATCAGGGACAAATTCACACCATTCATCTTCACTGTTGATTTGTGTAAAGCTGCTTTGAGACAATGTGTGTTGTGAAAAGCCCTATACAAATAAACTTGACTTGACGTCTTCCTTCACCACATCCATAAACCTCCTCCTTGGCCTTCCTCTTTTCCTAATAATAAATGTGTATTACTGTAAATATGCAAAAACACCCTAATAAAATTAATTTTGGGTGTTTTTTATTTAATTGCAAGTGTGATGCGCGATAATAAAATCTGACCACAGATACAAGACACCTGAAAATCAGACCAGGTGGGCACCTCTGTACTTCTGTGTCGCCCTCTGCTGGAGAACTACAGGAATAATTCATCCTCTTAATACAAGTTTATCTATCTATCTATCTATCTATCTATCTATCTATCTATCTATCTATCTATCTATCTATCTATCTATCTATCTATCTATCTATCTATCTATCTATAATACTGGCTTCTATTGTGTCCTGATTAAAGTACATTTGTGATTAGATTTTGTCACACACATTTTTAAAGACGTCTCAGTGTTTGTGTATTAAACACTGCCATTTGTGTTCACTTCATTTCTATTTTTACATTTTTATTGTATATTCTGTTTTTATATATCTTTTTTTAAATATAATTTTCTTTCTCTATTCTTTTTATGGTAGCTGTAATATAATTTCCACTGCATTTTGGTATTGTGTATGCTGTTACTTATAAAATAATATATAAATATTAATATTATTATATATCTTCTTCTTTTTCTTCTTTCAGCTGCTCCCATTAGGGGGCGCCACAGCGGATCATCCGTCTCCATACCCCTCTGTCCTCTACATCTGCCTCTTTCACACCAACTACCTGCATGTCTTCCCTCAACACATCCATAAACCTCCTCCTTGGTCTTCCTCTTTTCCTCCTTCCTGGTGTCTCCATCCTCAGCATTCTCCTACTGATATACCCCATGTCCCTTCTCTGCACATGTCCAAACCATCTCAATCTCACCTCCCTCACCTTGTCTCCAAAACGTCCTACATGCGCTGTCCCTCTAATAAACTCATTTCTAATCCTGTCCATCGTCGTCACTCCCAACGAACATCTCAACATCACCAGCTCCACCTCCTGTCTTTTAATCAATGCCACTGTCTCTAATCCATACAACATCTCAGGTCTCACCACAGTCCTATAAACTTTCCCTTTCACTCTCACAGATACTCTTCTATCACAAATCACTCCTGCTATCACTCTTCTCCACCCACTACATCCTGCCTGCACTCTTTTCTTCACTAACACACTCTCCATTACTCTGCACTGTTGACCACAGGTAGCTGAACTCCACCTTCTTCTCCCTGCAACCGCACCCCTCCACTGCCCTCCCTCTCATTCACACACATGCACTCTGTCTTACTCCTACTGACTTTCATTCCCCTTCTCTCCAGCGCATATCTCCACCTCTCCAGGATCTTCTCAACCTGCTCCCTACTCTCACCACAAATCACAATATTATCTACAAACATCATAGTCCATGGAGATTCCTGTCTGATCTCGTCCTTCAACCTGTCCATCACCACTGCAAACAGGAAAGGGCTCAGAGCCGATCCTTGATGCAGTCCAACCTCCACATTGAACCAGTCTGTCTCCTTAGTGTCCAACTTCTCCTACAGCTCCTCATATGCCTTTTCCTTGGCTTTCACCACATCCCTCTTCACCTGCTGCTGCATCTCCTTGTTCTCCTGCCTACTTTTCTCATCACTCTGTTGATCCAAATTCTGTTTCTCCAACCTCTTTCTCCTTCTGCTCTCCTGCACTTCCTCATTCCACCACCATGTCTCTTTGTCTTCCTTTCTATTTCCAGATGTCACACCAAGTAGCTTTTTAGCTGTCTCCCTCATCACTTCTGCAGTAGTTCCACAATCATCCAACACCTCTTCACCACCACCGAGCTCCTGTCTGACCTCTTTCCTGAACCTCACACTACACTCTTCCTCATTCAGTTTCCACCATCTTATTCTTCTTTCAGTCCTCATTCTCCTCTTCTTCTTCGCCTCCAAAACCATCCTACAGACCACCATCTGATGCTGTCTAGCTACACCGTCCCCCGCCAACACCTTACAGTCTCCAATCTCCTTCAGGTTGCATCTTCTACATAGAACATAATCCACCTGTGTGCACCTTCCTCCACTCTTATACGTCACCCTGTGATCATCATTCTTCTTAAAATACGTGTTCACCACTGCCATTTCCACTGTGAACTACTTCTGGAGGAAACGCAGCAGGCGAAGTCTCGCGATACTTAAAAACACGCAGTTGTAATATCGCGATAAGTGAGATCTTCCATCTTGCCACGTTCCAAAGCGTGCTATGGGCGGGGTTTAACCTAAGGCTATCCACACGATTGAATCAAGGCAGGCGCTCCTTCTCGGGGATTGGTTAATTTCTATTTCTCTACCCCGCCCACGGCTGCATTCCGCCTCTCTCATAGGCTAGATGATGTGTCAGTCACACGCAGCAGTCGGACTGGTTTGTGCAGTTGGAGGAACACATGAAGATTTTCCTGTTTTATAATCATATAGAACTCTTCCATTAAACTCCGAGTGAAATCCAGAAGAAATGCAGCGAAAAGATACAACGCCGAGAAACCGAGAGGAGAAAATGGTCCAGAAGAAAAGCTCTCGAGGACAAAGTAAGAAAGGTGTGTATCCAGATTCAAACCGCAGCAGATCGGAGTTTGTGCAGAAAGAGCTTTAGATGAATCCTGCAGAGGGATGAGTTCCTAATTCTATATTATAGAATGAAAGCAGTGTGTTTATTACTGCAGGAATGATCAAGAGTTACAGCATAGAGATCACCATCATCATCATCATCATCATCTCTCTCTCTCTCTCTCTCTCTCTCTCACACACACACACACACCCCAACTACATTTATTACATAAATACTGCTGCATGAATGTATTCGTGTTTGTCTGTGTGTGTTTTTTTTGTGTGTGTTTTTTTTGTGTGTGTTTTTTTTGTGTGTGTTTTTTTTGTGTGTGTGTTTTTTTTGTGTGTGTGTTTTTTTTGTGTGTGTGTGTGTGTGTGTTTGTCAGTCTGTCTGTCTGTCTGTCTGTGTGTGTGCGCGTGTGTGTGTGTGTGTGAGTGAGCTAGTGTGTGTGTGTGTGTGTGAGTGAGCTAGTGTGTGTGTGTGTGTGTGTGAGTGAGCTAGTGTGTGTGTGTGTGTGTGTGAGTGAGCTAGTGTGTGTGTGTGTGTGAGTGAGCTAGTGTGTGTGTGTGTGTGTGTGAGTGAGCTAGTGTGTGTGTGTGTGTGAGTGAGCTAGTGTGTGTGTGTGTGTGAGTGAGCTAGTGTGTGTGTGTGTGTGAGTGAGCTAGTGTGTGTGTGTGTGTGAGTGAGCTAGTGTGTGTGTGTGTGTGAGTGAGCTAGTGTGTGTGTGTGTGTGAGTGAGCTAGTGTGTGTGTGTGTGTGAGTGAGCTAGTGTGTGTGTGTGTGTGAGTGAGCTAGTGTGTGTGTGTGTGTGAGTGAGCTAGTGTGTGTGTGTGTGTGAGTGAGCTAGTGTGTGTGTGTGTGTGTGTGAGTGAGCTAGTGTGTGTGTGTGTGTGTGTGAGTGAGCTAGTGTGTGTGTGTGTGTGTGTGAGTGAGCTAGTGTGTGTGTGTGTGAGTGAGCTAGTGTGTGTGTGTGTGAGTGAGCTAGTGTGTGTGTGTGTGTGTGTGAGTGAGCTAGTGTGTGTGTGTGTGTGTGTGAGTGAGCTAGTGTGTGTGTGTGTGTGTGTGTGAGTGAGCTAGTGTGTGTGTGTGTGTGTGTGTGAGTGAGCTAGTGTGTGTGTGTGTGTGTGTGAGTGAGCTAGTGTGTGTGTGTGTGTGTGTGAGTGAGCTAGTGTGTGTGTGTGTGTGTGTGAGTGAGCTAGTGTGTGTGTGTGTGTGTGTGAGTGAGCTAGTGTGTGTGTGTGTGTGTGTGAGTGAGCTAGTGTGTGTGTGTGTGTGTGTGAGTGAGCTAGTGTGTGTGTGTGTGTGTGTGAGTGAGCTAGTGTGTGTGTGTGTGTGTGTGAGTGAGCTAGTGTGTGTGTGTGTGTGTGTGAGTGAGCTAGTGTGTGTGTGTGTGTGTGTGAGTGAGCTAGTGTGTGTGTGTGTGTGTGTGAGTGAGCTAGTGTGTGTGTGTGTGTGTGTGAGTGAGCTAGTGTGTGTGTGTGTGTGTGTGAGTGAGCTAGTGTGTGTGTGTGTGTGTGTGAGTGAGCTAGTGTGTGTGTGTGTGTGAGTGAGCTAGTGTGTGTGTGTGTGTGAGTGAGCTAGTGTGTGTGTGTGTGTGAGTGAGCTAGTGTGTGTGTGTGTGTGTGAGTGAGCTAGTGTGTGTGTGTGAGTGAGCTAGTGTGTGTGTGTGTGAGTGAGCTAGTGTGTGTGTGTGTGAGTGAGCTAGTGTGTGTGTGTGTGTGTGTGAGTGAGCTAGTGTGTGTGTGTGTGTGTGTGAGTGAGCTAGTGTGTGTGTGTGTGTGTGTGAGTGAGCTAGTGTGTGTGTGTGTGTGTGTGAGTGAGCTAGTGTGTGTGTGTGTGTGTGTGAGTGAGCTAGTGTGTGTGTGTGTGTGTGTGAGTGAGCTAGTGTGTGTGTGTGTGTGTGTGAGTGAGCTAGTGTGTGTGTGTGTGTGTGTGAGTGAGCTAGTGTGTGTGTGTGTGTGTGTGAGTGAGCTAGTGTGTGTGTGTGTGTGTGTGAGTGAGCTAGTGTGTGTGTGTGTGTGTGTGAGTGAGCTAGTGTGTGTGTGTGTGTGTGTGAGTGAGCTAGTGTGTGTGTGTGTGTGTGTGAGTGAGCTAGTGTGTGTGTGTGTGTGTGTGAGTGAGCTAGTGTGTGTGTGTGTGTGTGTGAGTGAGCTAGTGTGTGTGTGTGTGTGTGTGAGTGAGCTAGTGTGTGTGTGTGTGTGAGTGAGCTAGTGTGTGTGTGTGTGTGAGCGAGCTAGTGTGTGTGTGTGTGAGCGAGCGAGCGAGTGAGCTAGTGTGTGTGTGTGTGAGCGAGCGAGTGAGCTAGTGTGTGTGTGTGTGAGTGAGCTAGTGTGTGTGTGTGTGTGAGTGAGCTAGTGTGTGTGTGTGTGTGAGTGAGCTAGTGTGTGTGTGTGTGTGAGTGAGCTAGTGTGTGTGTGTGTGTGAGTGAGCTAGTGTGTGTGTGTGTGTGAGTGAGCTAGTGTGTGTGTGTGTGTGAGTGAGCTAGTGTGTGTGTGTGTGTGAGTGAGCTAGTGTGTGTGTGTGTGTGTGTGAGTGAGCTAGTGTGTGTGTGTGTGTGTGAGCTAGTGTGTGTGTGTGTGTGAGCGAGCTAGTGTGTGTGTGTGTGTGAG